>NC_080079.1:33763363-34057318 GCF_949987535.1 Balaenoptera acutorostrata | reverse complement strand
GCCGCGGTGGCCGCGGGGAGATCGCCGGCTGGGCGATGCGGCCCGTGGACGACACTGGGGCCGCCAAGCGGCTGGAGTCCGGGCTGCCGCTGGTGGACATCCCGCCTCCGGGCTCCAGGCAACAGTCGGCGGCCACCGAGGTAGCGGAGACGCCCGGCCCCGGCGGGTGCTGGCAGTGTCCTTCATTGCCGTGCGGCTCGCGCGCGGAGCAGGGTGAGTGCGGCGCATGGACCCTGGTGCGGGTCTCGCCCGTGGGGGACCGGGCGGGCGCCAGCGATGGGGGTCCCCGCAGCCGCCGGCCGGGGGCCCCGTGTGGACCGCGCCCCCCCTTCCCACCCTGCTCGGAGCTCGTGAACACCCTCGCGCTGTCACCTGGGGGCGGGGGGTGAGGACTGTAAAGCAGAAGCCCCCGCGCCCCCGTCGGCGGGAAGAGCGGAGAAAGTTTCTGATTGTTTTGGAACCCATTTAGGATTCTGAAACTGTTCCTATAATTAAAGTGATTGAAGTGTTGCGGAAACAAACAAACAAACAAACAAAAAGTGTTGCGGGCAGGATCATGGAGTCAGATTGCCGTTCGGTGCGCTCTGCCCGAGATGGGGAGTCAGCGAGAAAGGCCATCCCGCAGCTGGACGAGGTTGGGAGAAAGCTAAGCAAGAAAACTGATCTCAATGTAAACGGTGTTGCTTGAAGAGGAAGTTGAAAAGCATCGAGTCTAGAAAAACGTTTGTCTCAGAGTTTTAGAATCTTGGGAAGGCAGAGTTGAGTGGGACAACTACTGGTTCTTAACCTTTTTGAGTTACAAGGAATTTGTAGGAACTGATGCAAAATGAGACAGAGGCACAGTCTTATAAACACGGGTAAGAGGTTCACGGACCCGCCTCCAAAGCCAGGGACCCCGTGTGAGAAACCCTTTATCTTGTTCATTGTCTTCCTTTCACAAATGATGAAATTGAGGCCTGGGAAGGTGAGGGCTTTAGGAGGGTTTTTTTGTTTTGTTTTGTTTTTCCGAAGATCTAGCATGTGTGGATAAGACACTTCACAGGTCCGGGCAGCACCAGGGATAGGATCCCAGTTTGCTAGCAACCCAGCCCAGGGCCCTTTCTCCTAGCCCCAAGCACATTCCTCCTTGAACACCACCCACCTGGAGCAGCTTCCTCAAAGAAAAGAGAAATAGGCAGATCTCCATTCAAGACAAAATTACACAGTCTGCACTACCTCATCCTCTGGATCACCTCCCTTAAGTGTGACCTGGGATTTCTATGTCTTTTAGCCGACCCCGCTTTCTGTCTGCACTTTCTTGAGAGTCAGAAAATTCACACATTTTGTAGAGAGACAAACCCCAGGGAGATGGTTCTTGCTGCATTTTTGTCCTTAATGCTAAGAGGAAGTATCAGGCTTCTGATCATTTATGTAAGGGTTACCTTCAGCTGAGCTGACCAGATGTGCAGCTTTGAAAAAGTCAGTTTCTCACCTTAGCATCCTATGGCTGAATGCTGTTACGATGGACTGCTGAGTTAGTCCTTGCAAACTTTTAAATGATTCCCCTGTTTGTGAACCAAAGAGGAATACTTCAGGCAGAAGGTGGCAAAACCTACATAAGCAGTTGCACCTAAGAATCTTGAGGGGTCTTTTAATTTCAAAGAAAGTTGCTAATAATAAGACTTAGTAATACTTATTACTATAAGGTGACCAGATAATATTCCAAAAACGGGATTGCCTTAGAAACACTTTAAACCCCTGTACTGTGGTCATTGAACTTTGTGGCAGTATCATTTTAGCCTCTTAACCCAATTGGTTATCTCAAGAAAGTTCATTTTCAAGTTCAGGTTGAAACTGTTACCCATTTTTCTTACATTCTTGGATAATCTTCACAGACAGCACACAGCTATCCTAAGACATTTGTTTATTTTCTTGAGGGACAGTGTGGGTCTTAGACTGAAGCAAGGAGAAGAAGTTGTCTTAAGTCTGTGCCTCACATCCCCCTGGAAGGAGTGAGTTCCTTAGGGTAGCAGTGGCCCTGAAACCAGTAGAGCTTTTTACAGTGACCAAGGTCCTATTTCAGTGGGTCTAGGGTAGGGCTGGCATTGAAGTTTTAAAAGTTCCTCAGTTGATTCTAATTCCCAACCTGGGTAGTGAATCACCAGTTTAAAGCAGAGGATAGAGAAAGTGAGCAACTTCTCAGTTTTCTTCTGACTCAGGAAATCGCACTGTGGCCACTTACTTAACTTGAATTATTTAGAGTTGCCAAATTATTAGATATGTTTTCAGTGGAATATGATCATGGAAGCATATTACATAGGCAAATGCCTCTCTGGATTATGCTACTCTCTTCTCCATCTCCTTTGACAGAGAGAATTGAAATTACTCTTCTGTAAGAGACTGAGGTTTGCCTGAGGAGAACCAGTCCTCAGTCTTATAACAAATAATCAAGTTCAACTAGACATTGTAACTTAAAGTTTTAAAAGAGTTAAAATATCATGTTAAGTTAAAATATTCCTGGAGAAAATTTTAAAAGTTTAGGTTGGAGAAGATCCTTGAAATATAGACCAGGGAGATGTTTTCTGTCCTCGATCTTCCTATTCTGTTCTGTCTGAGGGTGTAGGTTCTATGTAAGGATTGGGTTTCTTTTAAGAAAAACTATTTTGGGACTTCCCTGGTGGCACAGTGGTTAAGAATACGCCTGCCCATGCAGGGGACACGGGTTCGAGCCCTGGTCCGGGAAGATCCCACCTGCCGCGGAGCAACTTAGCCCATGCACCACAACTACTGAGCCTGCGCTCTATCTAGAGCCCGCGAGCCACAACTACTGAAGCCCGTGCGCCTAGACCCCGTGCTCTGCAACAAGAGAAGCCACCGCGATGAGAAGCCCGCACACCACAATGAAGAGTAGCTCCTGCTCACCGCAACTAGAGAAAACCCGCGCACATCAACAAAGACCCAACGCAGCCAAAAATAAAAAATAAATAAAATAAATAAATTTATAGAAAGAAAGAAAAACTATTTTATTTGGACCTGAATTCTGAAATTTCAGAAACTGACCTCTAAGGCTGACCAGAGCCAATACATGTATTTTGTGCTGCTTAACTTAGAAGTCTTCTAAAGCTTCCTTCTCATGGGCTGAGTGGGTATGTGCAGTTTGGTTCCTACAGTATCTGAGCACATAGATATAGAACAGAACGTGGAGGATTCAGGCACTTCTAATGGATAACCTATTACATGACAACTGCTAGTGCCAAGTCATTCTCTTCAGCAGTACACGTAGAACAGGAAAAGGTGGAGACCACTGACCAGAATGGCATCTTTTACTACAAAGGCTGTAGTGTACCCCCAGGAAGATTGTGCATCATCAGAGTTTGGTCCCACTTTGCAAATTGTCACTTGTGGGCAAAGGTATCTAATTAACATGAGGATGTTGAAAAGTATTACCTGGTGTTTGTGTTTATCAGAAAAGGGCATTAAAACAAACAGACTTTGTGCAATACTGTTTTATGGCTGAGTAACCCATTGTAAATTCCTAGATTGGAATGATAATCCTTGTTTTACTACAAATTGCATGTGCCTACACATCCTTCACCTCTGCTATGCTCTTAACTAACAAGGGCCAGTACTGTGTTTCCTTCCTATTCTGTCCTTGTTTTTGTGTTAGTTTCAAAAAAGAAAAAAAAAAAAATTCCTCAGTCTGTGGCCTATCTTTTAAGGAGTTCTCTGCTTACCCTGTTGCATTTTGCTCTCCTCTGAATGATGGGGGTGAGATTGAAAGCAGGTTCTGCTCCTGTCTTAGGCAGCTGTTTAAGACAGAGGCAGTGGCTGCTTCTACAGACTGTCATTAATGGATTGAATACTTGATGCCCTGGAGAAAGCACAAGTTTCCTGGTTCAGATCAAGCCAAGAATTAGATGGCAGTTCTGTTTTTTGTTTTTTTTTAATTTTTAAGCACTTTGAGGTCAGAGGGATAGATAACCTAGCCCCTGGCCTCAAAGAGTTTATGTTCTAAATGGAAGATAAGTCGTAAACCGTGAAAACTTTAAGATCTCCTTAACTGTTCAAAATAACTAAACAGAGAGCCTTCTCAGATTATGCTTTTGCCTGTGGTGTTAGACCCTACATCTTTCCACGGAATTTTCTTATATTATTTCCTTCAGCAAATATTTATTCAGGGTCTTCCATGGGCCAGGCCTGAACAGGGCAGCTGAGATCTTAGCCCTGGAGGAGCTTACAGGCTTGTGGGGGAAGTCAGCTAATCAACAAGTAGCCATATCACACAGTTAGGACCTGTTTTCCAGAAAAGAACACTTTCTACATAAAGCTGAGTTCACCAATGAGATGATATAAAATATCACTTGGAAGCATTTTTCTCTAGCCATCTTGATAAGCATTTCTTAAAGATTTCTTTCACCATCTTGGCAAGCTTTTTACTTCTTTTTGACTTTAGAAGTGAGGGATGAGTCTTCAGTGAGCCAAAGAGATCCATTTTCTAGGGTGAACTGCATTTTAAAAATGTAGGTTTAAATTGTTGCCCTTTGTCTATGGTTCTTTATTCTTCGTGGGGAAAATGGTTCAGATCCAGAGAACGGATATGCTTAGGAGGTAACTTTTGTAGCCTGTTAGCTATTAATATTGTTCCATTTTTCTCAATTTCTAAGTAAAAGTGATAAAACATACCCTTGGAAGCAAGGACTAACCAGAATTTAATCTTTTTCAGAAGCTGAGAAGAAAGCACCCTGTCCTGGACTTGGCTTGTTTTACACATTATTGTCTGCGTTCCTCTTCTCAGTGGGCTCTTTATTTGTTAAAAAAGTGGAAGACATCCACGCTGTAGAAATTAGTGCATTCCGATGTGTGTTCCAAATGCTAATCATTATCCCTTGCTTAATATACAGAAAGTGAGTATTTCTTACCTGCAAAGTAGAAAGTATTAATAAATGTTTGTAAATCTTTTGACCTGCTTAAATTATCTACTCTACAGACTCTGCTTTATCCCTCTCATAGATTTATCAGTCCCTACACCCTTTGGCTCAGATTAATGAAAAGTCACAAGGATCCACCCACAGAAGATGCTCTCATAAGCACCAACCACATGCCCAAACAAAGGAGGGGAAAGAGATTCAGTTATTTACCACCCCCTATTTTGAGAACAAAGCTTTCCTTGTACAATTCCCCCCATCTTGTACCACCCTCCCTCTTTCCTTTGGCATAACTAGTATTTGGAAGAAAAAAGTAAACGGGAGGAAACAGTAGTGTCTCCTAGTGTCAGAGGTTTCTTTAAGTAGAACAGGCTGCTCTCCTACCAGGGCAGACAGAAGGTTACAGTAATAATATTTAGGTCTTCCCACTAGGGTGCCATGGGAAAGGGGAAAGGGGATCTTGAGAAAGGCCTTTTTAGCTCTTTTCTTGTTCAGTGTCCTCATCTGTAAACTGGAGGGAATGATAACCTTTGTCCTCTACCCTGTATGAAAACTGTAGTCCCCATCCTTACTCTTCTCTCCCCACCCAGCCCCCCTTCCCCTTCCACATGGACCCCATACACACACTCTCCCCAGGTGAAAATTATAGCTCCTCCACACTGTTGTAACCTCTACACACCCCAGTGTACTTAGACGCCTGGGAGGAGCGCCTGTTGGGTTCCTGGTGGCTATTTGGGTCTTTCTCTCTTTGGGTAAAGATGCTTAAACTCCAGATTAAAAGCTTCAGTCACTTGCTACCAAAGTCTCTTTGTATCTATAACTCAGTGCAGATTTACTTAGAATAGTTTTACTCCTTATCCCAAGTCTTTGGTGAAAAAGGTGAAAATCCGCTAAGATCAAAAATATTGTCAGAAATTCCCGTGTAGGTGTGGACAAGTCACAATATTTTAGGAAATGATGGTAAGACTTCAGAAATGTCTAAAGGTGGCAACAGACCACTGATGCTAACACAATCATTCTCTCTATTTTGGAGTAAAAGTATTGGCAGGAAGGCACTTAGAAGAATTTTCTTAAATTGTTGGCACTAATCTGTTCTGACCCATTTTATGTTTCACTGTCATGAAAAACTCTTAGCTTTTCAAAGTATGGACCAAAGGTGACCACACTTTCATTTCTAATTCCAGAGACCAAGGGGTCCCTATATCAAGCCTAGACACTGCTCTAAAAAGGCCAGCTCTGGCACAGACCAATGAGCCGCACCTAGCCAGGAACTTACACAGTACTCTGCTTCATAAATATTTAATTGTAAAGCATTTGAGCAGCAGTTATTATATTTATCCGAATGCTACAGTTTCTTTTCCAGTGTATTTTAACTCTTTTCCTAAGGAGAACAATGAAAAGTTGTCTCATATTCAATGGCTGAAATAAATTTTAGCATTGCTTTCAGCTGTAACAGAAAAACTCACTAAGATTGAGAACGCACACTCGCATTCCCAAGTTTTCTTATACAGGGCAGCTAAATAATGAAATTGTATTCATTATAAAAATAACACTTTTCATTATAGAAAATTTGGGGAAAATAAATAGAAAGGAAAATTACCTATGAGTCCACCTGTTAAGGTATAACCATGATGAACATTTCAGTGTATTTTCCTTTTTGTCTTTTTTGCAGGCATATATCTATACCTATGGAAAATATTATCTATATTTGCTGACCTATAATTATACTATTTATGTATTTCTCTTGTGCTATTTTTGCTTCTACTGTGAACACTTTAATGTCATAAGCTATACTTAGGAAACACTTTCTAAAAGGTGTGTAATAGTTGTAGACATTATAATTAATTTACTATTTCCTTGTTTTCTGATAGGACTTTTAAGATAATGCTTAATTTAAAAATGTAATTTGAAAACCAATACCGAGTTCATTTAATATGCATTCCTTCCTTTGAATTTACAGAACTGGGTTTATAGGCCCCAAAGGTCAACGAATCTTCCTCCTTCTCAGAGGAGTCCTTGGTTCTAGTGCCATGATCCTTTTATACTACGCCTACCAGTCAACATCCCTCGCTGATGCCACGGTTATCTCATTTAGCTGTCCAGTGTTTACGTCTATAATTGCTTGCATATTTCTCAAGGAAAAGTATAGCCCTTGGGACGCTGTCTTCACTGCATTCACCATCACCGGAGTGATCCTTATCGTGAGGCCGCCATTTTTGTTTGGCTCCGAAGTCGTGGAGACGGATAAAGACTATTCCGTTCACCTGAAGGGTGCTTTCGCAGCACTTGTACACGCTGTGTTTGCTGCCGTGACTTTAGTTATCCTAAGGAAAATAGGGACATCTGTGGACTACGTGTTGAGCATTTGGTATTATGTAGTAGCCGGCCTTACCGAGTGCGTCATTGCCCTTTCTATATTAGGAGAATGGAGTCTGCCCCACTGCGGGTTGGACAGGCTATTTCTCATACTAATTGGGCTGTTTGGTTTGGGAGGTCAGGTGTTTCTCGCAAAAGCCATTCAGATAGAGAAAGCAGGGCTAGTAGCATTAATGAAGACTATGGATGTAGTCTTTGCTTTTATCTTTCAGATTATTTTCTTTCCTGATGTGCCGTCGTGGTGGACCGTGGGCGGCTCCTTATGCGTAGTAGCCAGTAGCATTGGAGCGGCCGTTCGTAAATGGTACCAGAGCTCCAAATAAAGCATCACTGCTGAAATGTGTATTTCTTTAAAGTACACCATCACCCAGTTGAGACATACCACCCGCATACACACCTGGAAAATCTGCATTTACTTCATTGACTATATTCAATACATTTCATAGTTAAGGTACCATTTTTGAATATGGTACGTCTTTAATTAGTTGAGGACAGCCAGTCAGTTGGGTGTAGCAATTATTATTTTTTGTGTGTGTCAGTTATTTTTTGGCTTTGGTTGTTGGGGTGGCATTTGGTAAGAGAACACATCATTAGTTGAAGAAAAACTGCACAATTTTTTATGACTCTTAAGTATAAATATATGTAATTTTTAAAAGTGTATTTTTGGTACTGATGGGATATAGGTGGGAGGAAATTTTAGATTCTCTTTTAGCAGTGTAGAGGCTAAGAAACTTACTGATAATAATGCTGCTGTATAATTAGTGTTGTGTTGAGAATTCATTTGAAATGTAATCCCATTCAGGAGGCCAAAGCTGAAACCTGGAGTAGGTGCCTACTTAATGGTATTAATAAAACAAATGAATTAGCCTTATTTTCAAGGCTTTTATAAATTATTGTCATTCTTTTAACCCATATTTGTGCCTTTTCACTTTAATGCTGAAATTTTTATACATAAACTTAAAAAAAAAAACTTTAAATCACCAAATTTGGCTAATAGTTTTCTGTTTTAGTGGCATTAGCATCTGTAGCTACATTCTGTAAGTCTAATTGTCCTCTGTTTTTTTGAAACTGCACTAAATTTTTGTTAACTTTCTAAGTTAAGGTGTTTAAAAATCTTAAGAAAGAAATCTTGGCATGGCCAGTGTGCACATTTCCATCCTCAAGTGTTTTCCCTATACTAGAAATGTGATTTTCTATAAATTCTCTTTGAATTTATGGTGTGATGCCAAATAAAATTTTCTCAGGGCTTTATTAGGTTGAACCATAAGAAATTGATGAGATTTTACCTTTTTAACTTACAAAAACCATAGTTCCTTATGGTTCACCCTATTAAGATACCTCTCTTACCTTCTAAACCAAATACTTAGGGGACTTTGGAGTATATTTTTTTAAAATTACTTTTTAAAATACAGTAATCCTAGTAAACTTATTTTTGTGGTCTTTTTCCCTTATGGAATTATATATAATAATGCTTCATGTTATATAGTAAATGTAAAGACCTGTGAATCCATGGTCGATTGATTTTTGTAGTTTCTTCAATAGGAAAAAAAAATCACTGTTAAATTCTAGTATATCAGTATGATATTAAGTGTCAGTTCTGCACCATGATACTAACATCATGAATTCAAACAACACATTTTATGTCTGGAACTTCATCAGGCCAGTATTCTGCAGTTAAAGAGAGAATGTAATATTTAGGAAAACTTGGGAGGTTAATCAGGAAGTAGAGAGTACACGCAGATGGCTCTTTGTCACAGTGAACCCTTTACTGGTGAGGCTATAATGGTCTCCAGCTCTTACTGTGTCAGAGCTCTTATCTTAAGCCTACAGATTTGAAAGATTATAGGCTCTTTCCCACTGTTTCATCACAATTCTTCCAAAGTAAGAAAGAACTTGGGCTTCTGAGGTTTATGCCTTGGTGAGAAAAGGATCTTTTCCAGTAGTTCCAAGAGGAAATTTTTGGCTTGCTGATCTTCCCAAGTGCTTCCCACCAGACAAATCCTAAATGAAGTCTGTTTAGGAAAGTCACACTATCTTTATAACTTTAGCCTAATCTGCAATATTAGAGTTTAGATTTGCAAAAGCATCATTTTGCAAGTATGTTAGATAATTATAGAATTAGAGCGTCTTAGGGCTCAAGGGTTAGACATCCTCTTGTAGGAGACATGCTCCATGTTTAGGGATGCTAAGGGGCCCTGCCCAAGATGGGTTTCCATGGCCTTATTTATCCCTCCTTTAGTTCCATGATTAAGCATGGAAAGTAAACCACTGCTTGAGCTATATAAGGTAAATGAACTCTCAGGGAACCCTCTCCTGGTTCTTTACCTTGCACAACAAAAGAACCTATGGGACCTTGAAAATTAAATCCCTTTGGGCCTGTACACTAGAGACATGTTTTATTTCAACAGTGTGGTTTAAGTGCTTGAATGTCACAATATATGACCAAAGTTGGAGAAAATGTGTCTTCTCCCAACTTTTACAGGGTGTGACTCTTAAATACTTTTATAATGTCCAAGGTATATATAAGGATATGTATTGTAACAATTATGGGTGCGTATATTTTGCAAAGACTGTAGTTCCTATATCTTGAAAAGGGAACTATTTTCATAAACTGGTTTTATTTTATAATTACTAATAAAATTAATATGAAAGAAAACTATATTTTGGTTTTTATGATTATAGCATATGTGCTAGCTAATATACCTTATTTCTTTTTTCATCCATGTGCTTCAAAATGTACTTCTTAAAGAGATTGACCTCTGGCCATTCAGTTGTGATGTAATAAGTTTCGAATTGTTTATCTGTCTCTCTGATACTGTTACATTAAATCTGATGTCTCAAAAATAAAGGTCCTAATCTTATGTTCCAGTGAGGCCTTTATTTTTCTAGATCCTCAGAGCTTGGAGCAACTTTTGTTCCTATAGCTAATCTGTTACTAAGTCATGGAGTGTCTGTCTTCTTATTGTCTTGTGAATTCTTCTTTCCCCACCTTTCCACTGCTGCCATCTTAGTCCGAGACTTATCACCTCACACCTGAATCACCACAACAGTATCCTGCTTATCTGCTTCTAGACTCTTTCTTCCACTCAGATCCTTGTTCCACTGCCAGACTAATCTTCCTAAGGCCCTGCTTTCACTGTTACTCTGGTTCTCATGTAGCCATAGCAATGCCTTCTTATGCACCACATCACATCCAAATTATTCATCTGACCCTATTCTTACTTTTCCAACTTGATTTCTTGTGTCCCAATACAAATTCAATACTCGGGTCTGTGTCCCCACCAACTCCCACATTTGCCAAGAGATCCCTTCCTTTGTGTTTCGCCTGCTTTCTTTGCCCTCTCTTCTTTGCCCTCTAAAGCCTCTTAGCCTCCAATGGCTCAGCTGAGCTTCTGTTTCTTCCACCGTCTCCAGCTTCTCCCACCCATACTAGTCCACCTTGGAAGAACGGATAAAGCACTGGATTAGCTGTCTGAAGATCTGGGTGTGGTGTAATCACTTTCCAGCTAGGCCCTTCCACTTAGTGTCCTTGAGCCTGTTTTCCTCATTTGCTTCAATTATTAAAGAGAAAAATATTACTTGCCCCAACCTATGTTACAAAGAAGTGTCATAGAAGGACTTGTAGACCACAAAGGAGGACAAAAACACTTAAGTATTGAACTGTGGTTACTATGGTAGAGTTGAGCATTCACTTCCTCTTCAAAATGATGCCTAGCCCAGGGTCCTTCCCCCTGAGCAGTCTCACCAGGAATGGTATGAACAGTTTTCTGGCTTACAAACCTCATCTGGCTCCCTCCTGCTGACACAGAATTCTACTGTTGGACAGCTCTAATTTCCTGGTTGATCTGCCCATGTAGGGCTGCCAATGGTCACCAGTCTTTTTATCTTACCCATAGGTGTCACCGTCTTTCCAGTTCTGGCTTTAGCTCTGTGAGTATCGCACTTGGCTCTGACTAGGGGGGTGAGCCTGATTCTCTGTGTGTTTCACATGCAGTATTCTTCAAACTCAGCATGGCTCTTCTAGCCTCTTATCTTTTCACCCAATAAGCATAATTAGTCTACTGAGGGTAATCCAGTAGGAAGAGAGCCAGATCTCTTTGATAACATGCTGGCCTCTGATCTAGGTGTATGGAGGCATGGTCAGTACTGGGCATGATGATTTGGTAATTACAGTGTAGGCTGGGCACGTGAAGCCTGGGCATTACCCCAAACACACTACTATATGACCCCTTTGGTCCCTTACATCAAATCTAATACAGCTACCATATTCACTTAGAGTTCTGCAAGAGGGACCCTCTGTGATCCACAAAGACCCAGTCAACTTTTAGCCTATTTGAACACCAGATTAGGAAAACCAGTTCACAAAGAACCCATGAATCTTGACACTGCCCATCATTTCCTGGAAATTGTGGGTGAGGATTTATAGCAGGAGGGTAAGGAGCAGACATATCTGGTGTCAAGGTAGGGCAGAAAATGTTATACCATAGAAGTCCAGTCCACAAGAAAAGGTTCCACTGTGTTCCACAAGGTGCTATGCCAGCTATCACCTCCTAAGCCAGATTTGCAACACTATGAAACAATGCTATTTTTATCACTAATTTAAAAAAATAGTTAACTTTTCATAAGAAAAGTTATTTATGTTATAATGGAATCATTTTAAATAAACAAATGGAAACTTTTTAGTTTTGCCTTTAAATATTGTAAAATATATATATCCCACATGAACCAGAAGCTCTTTGGAGTCCAGTCCTCAGAAATGTTTAAGGGAGTAAAGGGGTGCAAGACCAAAAGCTTTCTGAGCCATAGGTTTCATAGAGGGATCAAATTTGAAAACTTAAAAAACAAAGATTAAACCCATCCCTTCTATTTCATGAGGTTCTGACAGTCTGAAATGCAGCTAAATATCAGTTTGTAAATTAGAAGCCCCTTTAATGTGGAGTTTAATTTTAGAATTGTGAAGTTAAATAACTCTAAATCTATATAAGAAGTCCAGATTATGTACCCGGGAGAGAGCAAAGGAACAATAAGAATCCAATTAGCCCATGGTCATTGGGTCATATCAAATTGTCTCCATTACTTCCTATGTATGTGCCTTGGTTCCTTTGTATGTGTACTTTAGAAAACTCAGAAGACTTTGCTACTCTGTAGGGTAGCACATGCGTTGATACAACTTCTATGAAGGGCAATTTGACAACATCGATTAATTTACAGATGCACATATTTTTTCACCCAGAAATTCCATTTCAGGAATTTGTCTTATAGATATACTTGCTTACTGCAAAATGACATATACAAGATTATTTATTACAACATTACTTAATAGCAAAAAACGGAACTAGCCTGAATGTTCCTCAGTAGGGTACTGGTTAAACGAGTAATGGTACATAACACCAAATACAATGGCATTAAAAGTAAATTAAGCCACACCATTGTAAAGCAATTATACTCCAATAAAGATGTTAAAAAAAAAAAAAGTAAATTAAGAGAGAGCAAGGGAACTTTGCATGCATGGATGTGGGATAATCTTCAAGATTAAGTGAAAAAAGCAAGATTCAGATAGTAGCAGAGTATGTGATCGATTGTATAAAAAGAGGGTAAACAATATTCCAGGAAGATACACAAGAATCTGGTGACATTGGTTGCCTTTAGGGAGAATTTGGCGGCTGAAGAACAGGGTGGAAAGGAGACTTTTCACTGCATCCCCTTTTATACCTTTTGAATTTTGAGCTATGTGGATATATAACCTAGTCCAAAAATAAAACAGAAAATAAAACTGGTAGAACAAAAACAATAAGATGACTTGACAGAAAAGAAAGGAGGGGATGAAAGAGAGAAATAGATATATATATACATATAGACAGACATACACAGAGAAATGTTTATTGTTTTAATCTGATTTATCACCTGGCTCACCATCACTGACTTCCTTTTACTTTCTCCTCTTTCCCTTATCTAGCTTACAAATCAGACTTAAATTCCCACTTACTCCATGACTGAAGAAAATACAAAAGGAAAATCTGAATTTTCCCTAAGATCCCCCAAAACATTGCCCAGCCGTGACCCAAATATCTGCCTTTCCACAGCACCAAAATTATTTTTTTTAATTAAAAAAAATTTTTTTAATATTTATTTATTTATTTTGGCTGTGTTGGGTCTTAGTTGTGGCATGCGGGATCTTTTGTTGTGGCACGCAGGCTTATCTCCCTAGTTGTGGCACACGGGCTCCAGAGCGCACGGGCTCAGTAGTTGTGGCGCGAGGGCTTAGTTGCCCCGCGGCATGTGGGATCTTGGTTCCCCAACCAGGGATTGAACCCGCGTCCCCTGCATTGGAAGGCAGATTCTTAACCACTGGACCACCAAGGAAGTCCCCAAAATTATTTCTACATGGAAAGTAGTATTTATTAAACATGTCCCATCCAGGACAAGAGCTTCTTGATCTTTGTCTCATTCAATCCTTGCTAACTCTGGGAGATGGGTTGATTGGGAAATTAAAGTTCAAAGAGGTTGAAGGGGGTCACCTACCTGGTAAATTCCAGTGCCCTCACTAGTAAGTGATGGAACTGAGCCACTGTCCTAAGTCTGTCTTATCCCAAAGACCTTGACCTTTCCAATACCTCACGTCTCCTACCTAGCTGGGGTAGAATACAGGACAGGGAAACACTGTGGTGTTTGTCACTGTGGTGAAAGGATTGTTTTTTCTTTCTTTCTTTCTTTTTTCTTTTTACTTATTATTATTATTATTATTATTGTTATTACTGGCTGCGCCACATGGCATGCAGGATCTTCTCCGACCAGGGATCAAACCCGTGTCCCTGGAGTGGAAGCTCGGAGTCTTAACTACTGGACCGCCAGGGAAGTCCGAAAGGATTGTTTCTTGATTTGGGGATTTGGAGGTATGTATGCCCTTCTCCTATCTCCTCCCCTCTCATGTAGCAAGAGCTGGATGTGAGAGTATAGAAGGTGGTGACAACACTGAATATATTTTAGTTTTATTTCTTTCAATCTATTAATCAATAGTTATTGAGCAGTAGCCATGTACAATCACAGTCAAAACAAGGAAACATCAAATATTGTCAAGCCCTCAAAATGGTCAAAATGACATGCAAACATGACATATATACACATTGTGTAATCAGTACACCTGGGCTACAGCAAGATACTGCCCAAGCACCTAGAAATGAGAGAGCATCCTGAGGTCTCAAAGAAGGGAAGAACAGAGCTGTGCAGTGCTGCCTAAATACACAGACTTGATCCCTGGGCCAGCTGCATTCAGCCATAACTTCCCTAGATGCACTAAGAACATTTCTAAGGGTGTAACACACCAATCAGGAGGACTGGCCAGCCTCAGAAGCAGGAAAGGACGGTGGCTGTGGCAGACGTGTTCCCATTGTAGAGATGGGATGCACCAAGACGGGGAGTTCCCAGCTTTTCTCCCTAAAGTACCCCTAATAGCTGAGGAGAGTCTGAGGCATAGCTATAAGCATAGCAACAATAACCACTACCCTTTATTTTGTCCTTCTAGTGTCAGCTACTGTCCTAACTGCTTTTTGTGCTCTGGCTCACTGAATCTTGCGATGCTGTGGGGAAGGCTGTTTATTGTCTTCACTTCATTGTTGAGGACACAGAGGCTTGGAGAAGTTAAATGACTTGTCCAAGGTCATGTAGCTAATAAGTGGCAGAGCCTGGGTCTTAAAATCCTCCTGTGTCAATCCCCAAGCCTCTGCTCCTGACTCCGCTGCTCTATTGCTCACCCCAAGCCTGAAGCTGTCCATGTCAAGCTCAAAAGTTCTTTGAGGCTTCATGCTTTTTAAAAAAGTCATGTAATTTTTTGCATCCAAATTAATAATATATCGGTGTGTTTTAGTGTAAAGATATTATTTTAAATGACTAATTCGGTTATTTAACTTCTTATCCCCCAAATCTCTGGTACCCTAGGAAAATGTGTCAAGTTTATCCTGGGTTTGTGTACCCTCGACACCCTGCCATATAGCCCATGGGACTCTTCAACTTGATTTTAAGAAACATGATCCAAAGATCAAGCAGTCAAGTCCCCAAGCTACTAACACTACAATTATAAAATCAACACCCCTTATTCCTTGTATATCCATAGTATATCAAGTATCCATGTGATTATAATTTGGCTTCTCACATACCTTAAGTACAAAAGAGAATGGACTAAGCAAAAGATTGAGCACCTAGTTCCCTAAACTGTTCTATTTCTCACTGTATATTAATAAAACTGGCACATGTTCCACACATGTCTCCGTGTACTTGGTTATTGTGACTCTTCCCAGAGAAATATCCCTCGTCCCCTTTCTTGTAAGTAATACTCCTGTATTACTCATGGTAATTATGCTAGCTGCTTTCATACCCCCCAAATCTCAGAGATGTGTCAATGGCGTTTTATTTCTTAGTTACATCACAGTCTGATGTAAACTGTAAGCTCACTGTAGTCTCCCCTTTAAGTGGTGTATCTTTCACAGTTACAGCACATCTCAGCTGAGACCAGCCACATTTCAGGTGCTCAGTGGCTGCATGTAACTAGTGGTTGTTTGACAGCACAATTCTAGAAAGTGCTGGGAGGAAAGGAGGGTTGCAGTAACAGCGACCATTGTTACTGTAGCTGCCACGTGCCAGCATATTTCAAAGCTCCTTACACATTTCTCTCATTTGATCCTCGGAGTAACCTTAGAAGATTGATGTTCTTTTCCCTATTTTACAGTCTTAGAGCGTTTAAGAGACTTGTGAGGTCACATAACTAGCAAAGAACAGAGATCTGACCCAAAGCACTTTCTGACTGATCTCATGCTTCCCATGTACAGATACAAGAAGATGAATTGCTCTGGACTTCACCCCAAAGGTCATGAAACAGCGCAGGGCCTGATCAAAGCTCAAAGGAACGGCACTAATATCACCAGTAAGGTGTGTAAACAAACCAGCCATTCCCGGTGAAAGCAAAGAGGCACCTACTATGCAGATTAGGGAAGCAGGAACAAGGTGCTAATAAACTTCCCCAGCAAAACAATATTCTTTAAGAAGCAATGGTGAGGGAATGAACAAAGTGAAGAGAAAAGGAAAGCTATGCTAACCAGAAAGAGATAAGTGAGTCTGAACATTAACAAAGGGCAAAAGTTGGTGATATAAAAATAATCACAACCTTGGCAGATAAACATGCAATTTCAATAAAGCAAGTGGAAGTGGATGCCACAGGTCCTACTTGTAAAGTTGCTCTTGGGAAGAGGAGGAACCAGAGCCTGGGGCCAGGTCAGGGGTTATCAGGATCCACTGTGGAAAGCAAGTCAAAGGAAGAGCCAAGGTCACAATGGAGACAAAGATGTGCAACTATCCAAGGTGTGCTGTTAGAACACCACGTCTGGCAGGCTCTGTACCAGCTACCAAGATAGACACAACTGCTTACATGTGCTCAGCTAGAACTAATGCCAAAAGCAAGAATCCATATAAATGGTCCTCAATGAAAGAAGAACATCATGCTAAATTTATTAAATCCCTACATTATGCCCTTTCTATATTTAGAGTTTAAATGTCTTTTATTTACGAAACGATGGTAATAGTGGATTCCCATTGTTTGGATGGCTTTGTCTATCTTTATTTTTATGTCCTTACCTGGCAAATGTAGAAGTTGACAATTTTATATCGGTCCTCCAGTTTTATCATTTAAAAACATTTTAGTGGTATATAAAATCTAAAAGGCACTGCTTAAGATTCCATCCTTTTTCATGTGTACCAGATTTTGCTTCTCTCTGGTATAATTTCAACTACTCCTTCTACCCTAGCTCCAACCCCTCAGTGCATAAATATGCTCAAATTTCTTCCAAGTAAACCAAATTAAATGAAACCTTCCTTAAACTCTCCTCCCTTCCTCTCTAGATACCCTGAGCACTGGTTTCTTCTTTAACTTCCATTCTTTCCTCAACCCCCCAACTGTTTATCCCTCTAATATTTCACACTGGCAATTGAATATTAAAAAATTTTGCAATAGTTTCTCCACCAAAATAAAGATTAATTAAAATCTATTATTCAAGTATAATGCTTTCCCTTCTGGTTGAATCACCAATAAAACACTATTGCCTTCTTCCTATTTAATCACCTTCAGAGGGCCCAGTATTACATTAAATAGTCCTTTGTCAGTCTACCTTGGGAACTTAGACAAGTTCATAAGCTCTGTATAAGAGAAAAGCCATGTTCCAAACTGGCTTTCAAATACATTTTGTTTTTCTTTTATCTTTTTATTTTGATGTAATTTCAGAACTACAGAAACACAGCAAGAACTGTACAAATAATTCCCACTACCTTTTCACCCAGATTCCCCAAAAGTGAACATCTGAGAGTCTACAGACGTGATGCCATTTACCCCTTGCGTTATTCAGGGTTCTCCAGAGAAACAAACCGATAGGAGATATATACGTATCTTGAGAGAGACATATGTATGGGCACGGGGTGGGGGGCGGCAGTTTAGATTAAGGAATTGGCTTATGCAGTTATGGGGGCCGGCAAACATGAAATCTGCAGGGTAGCCCAGCAGGCTTGAAATGCAGGTGAGAGTTGATGTCGCATTCTCGAGTCTGAATTCCGCGGGGCAACAGGCTAGAAATCAGGCGACTGTCTACATTGCACTCTTAAGAAGAATTTCTTCTTCTTTGGGAAACCTAAGTCTTTACTCTTTAAGGCCTTCAACTGATTGGATGAGGCCCTCCCGCATTATGGAGTATAATCTGGTTTACTCAAAGTCTGCTGATTTAAATGTTAATCATATCTTAAGAATATCTCCACACCAACATCTAGATGGTTGTTTGACCCAGCGACTGGGCATCATCGCCTAGCCAAGTTGACACATAAAATTAACCATCACATCCCTAAGATTCTGCATTGTCTATTTCCTTCAAAAGCATATCCTCTCAATAACCACAGTAAAATTTGCAAACTCAGGAAATTAACATCAATATAATGCTAATATCTAATATACTGACTTTATTCAAATTTTACCAATTTTCCCAATAGCCAAAAAAAAAAAATATGGACAGTTCTAAAGTGAACAAGAAAAATGTTTACAAGTCAGAAACTGCTACACAGAAAGTAATTTTAATGAAAGGATTGTTGATTTTTTCAGTGCTTCTAATTGAGGAAATTAAAAGTTGGCCATTCTCTGATGGACTCAATCGATTTTTGGAATTTGATATTCAAAATCCCAAAGTCTGGTACCTGGCTAGAGATTCCATCCTTTCTCATATGCTTTAAGAACTTGTTTTTCTAATTCCTCAAACTTTCCACTTCTATTGGCCCTCCTTCTACATATAAATATGTTCATGTCTCTCCCATCTTCAAGCCAAAGAAAAGCAAACAAATCCTTTTCTAATTCCAACCTTTCCTTTTTGCTGTTATCCTAGTTCTTCCCATCAAACTTAGACTTCTAGAAAGAATCACCCACACCTGTCTCATATTCCTCCACCCTACCCCATTTACTCCTCAGTTTAGTAGATACCAAATCCATTGCGTCCCTTTTCCTTGCTTGAATATCCCCAATTTTGTTTGCTTAGGGAAAGTGACCCACAACCCAACCTCAGGAGAGGGGCTAAGGTGGGAGTGAATTTCAATTACCATGATGATCTAATCCACTTGCCAGTGATTGGCATAGAAAGGGGCAAAGAAACCAATTCTGGTTAATGAGATGAGAAGGAAAGTTTATAGGCAATATCTCTGGGAAAGATTTTCTTATTCTCACAATGAGGTTTCTGATAAGAACCTTTTCTGCTTTGTAAGGAGGTGATGCTTGGAGCCACTGCAGCCTCTTGCAACCATGAGGACATCTAGTCAAAGGCATCCATTGACTGATAAAACTCAATGGCACTATGAGTGGTAGTTAACATTTTGCAAGCTAGCAAATCATTTATTAGACAATTAGTCATTTATCCCCCCAGTATTCAAGGTAATAAAAAAATCCATTATTTAAAAACTTTATTTTTCAATTTTTAAACATCCTAATTGTTTACTAATATTGCAAAGCATTATTTCTTATCCTCCCTTTTTATCCATTTTTTGCAAATGCACATTATTTCAGTTATGTTGTATAAAATGAACTATTGATGGATACCTTAAGAATTTAACCACTGGGGACTTCCCTGGTGGTGCAGTGGTTAAGATTCTGCCTGCCAATACAGGGGACACGGGTTCAAGCCCCGGTCCGGGAAGATCCCACATGCTGCGGAGCAACTAAGCCCGTGCACCACAACTACTGAGCCTGTGCTCTAGAGCCCCTGAGCCACAACTACTGAGCCCGCGTGCCACAACTACTGAAACCCATGTGCCTAGAGCCCGTGCTCCACAACAACAGAAGCCACCGCAATGAGGAGCCTGTGCACAGCAATGAAGAGTAGCCCCCGCTCACCAAAACTAGAGAAAGCCCGCGTGCAGCAACGAAGGCCCAACGCAGCCAAAAATAAATTAATTAATTAATTATTTTAAAAAAAGAATTTAACCACTGGACATGGCATTATATTTAAGACAAAATTCCAAGGGCCCACAAATTAGCTTTTAAATAATAATTTGCACTGGAGTGTCCCGAGAACCACCAGTTAATGGCAGTGCTATGTTAGTCATGGTTCTCAGCTTTCCAAATCAATATGAATTACTTTAATGTAATATTTTTCTAAGGTTCTGTGCACTTTATTGTGTATGGTCCTTTCAAAAGGCTGCCCGGCAGCTTGGTCTATGATTTTTCAGCAAAGATAGCAGAAGTATTTCAAACAGGAAAGCTTTTAAGATTCTGAAATCATTTACAGAAAATCATTTAGTGAAGTGGCGCAGTACTCATTATCAAAGAATGTTGATTTGGATGTCTGCCTGGACTACACTTTAGGGAAAAAAGAATTGTCAAAATACGTTTGAGGCTATACACGCAGGATCCCCTTGGTTTAGAGCTCAGTTTTACCAGTAGATGTCGCTATAGTCAGACATTATTTTAGAAAAAGATAAAGGTGACCTCATTAGCATTTAAAGGCTTTTGGGGGAGAAGCAAACAAGCTCTTCTACACCTAAACATGTGCTCTTTTTTTTAAGAAAACGCAGTAGGCATCTAATAAATGTTTTCTGAGTGAATTAATGAATAATCAATGTATATTAATTATTCTGCCTTGAAATCTTTGTGACTGAGTTATGTTGATAGGAATGTCAGAGGCAAAGCTTTAGAATTTGCAAAATAAAAATGAGCTCTAAGATATGAGCAGACAAGTTTAGAAGAAAACAACTTGTCTAGAGTCCATTCATGAGATGGGGCATGAGAATTCAAGCAATTCAACTTCGCAGACATTAACTGCATCCATCCTATGTCAGCAATGAGCGAGGTTCTACTAGAAACAGCAGGAGATGTGGTACCTAGGGCTCCATGGGAAAGTGAAGCAGAGGCCATTTGTTCTGCCCTCCATCCGTGAAAGGGGGAAGGGATAGATTTTCCTGGCACCACAGTCAGACACAAGTTCTCAAATCTGGGAGAAGGGGCCAAGAAACAATTCCCTAGCTCACTAGCTCATTTAACACCCACTTTCCCTTTTTTTTAGCAGAGGCTGGCCTGCACATGACATAAAGACATTATGCAAGCAGTTTACAAAGCTGTCATATTACTCAGAGGTTGGATACTGATTATATATATTATATGTATTATATTCATTTTGAGTACTTGCTAAGGGGCACACTCTGTACCAAGTCCCTTATCTGATTTAATCCTCCCAGAAGCTCTGTGAGGCAGGAAATTTTATTATCCTCATTTTTAGAGACTAAGTGTCTGAAAAACATGAGGCTGGGGGATTGAGTGGTTAAACAACTTATCCAAGATCACCCAGTCAATGAATGGTAGAACAAGAGTCAAACCTAGCCCTGTGTAAAGCACTCTGCTGTGCTCTTTCTTAGTTCGTTATTTCAAGGCAACAGGCTCTATTAGTGTTTGACCAGATAAAATCTGGAGTCATGTTGTTTAAGTTGACTTTACCCCCCCAGAAATAAACTCACATATATATAGTCAGTAAATTTACCATAAAGAAGCCAAGAGTTTACAATAGAGAAAGGACAGTCTCTTCGATAAACGGTATTGGAAAACTGGATATCTGCATGCAAAAGGATAAAACTGGATCACTACCTTACACACCATACACAAAAATTAATTCACAATGAATTAAAGGGACTTCCCTGGTGGTGCAGTGGTTAAGAATCCGCCTGCCAAGGCAGGGGACATGGGTTCAATCCCTGGTCCGGGAAGATCCCACATGCCACGGAGCAACTAAACCTGTGTGCCACAACTACTGAGCCTGCACTCTAGAGCCCTGAGCCACAACTACTGAGCCCATGTGGCACAACTACTGAAGCCCGTGCACCTAGAGCCTGTGCTCCGCAACAAGAGAAGCCACCACAATGAGAAGCCCAAGCACCGCAACGAAGAGTAGCCCCACTCTCCCCAACTAGAGAAAGCCCATGCGCAGCAACAAAGACCCAACGCAGCCAAAAATAAATAAATAAAATAAATAAATTTACAGGGCTTCCCTGGTGGCGCAGTGGTTGAGAATCTGCCTGCTAATGCAGGGGACACGGGTTCGAGCCCTGGTCTGGGAAGATCCCACATGCCACGGAGCAGCTGGGCCCGTGAGCCACAATTGCTGAGCCTGCGCGTCTGGAGCCTGTGCCCCGTGACGGGAGGGGCCGCGATAGAGAAAGGCCCGCGCACCGCGATGAAGAGCGGTCCCCGCACCGCGATGAAGAGTGGCCCCCGCTTGCCGCAACTGGAGAAAGCCCTCGCACGAACCGAAGACCCAACACAGCCAAAAATAAACAAATAAATAAATAAATAAATAAGAAAATCCTTTAAAAAAATAAATAAATAAATAAATAAATTTACAAAATGGATTAAAGACTTGAACATAAGACCTGAAACCATAAAAATCCTAGAAAAAAACAGGCAGTAAGCGTCTTGATATAATGATTTTTTGGATTTGACAACAGAAGCAAAGGAAATAAAAGCAAAAATAAGCGAGTTAGACTACAGCAAACTTAAAAACTTCCACATGGCAAAGGAAGCCATCAACAAAATGAAAAGGCAACTTATGAATGGAAGAAAATATTTTCAAATTATACATCTGATAAGGGGTTGATATCCAAAATACATAAAGAACTCATACAACTCAATAGCCAAAAAAAAAAAAAAGCATACAATCTGATTAAAAAATAGGCAGAGGATCTGAATAGACATTTTCCCAAAGACATACAGATAACCAAAAGGTACATGAAAAGATGCTCAACATCACCAATTATCAGGAAAGTGCAAATCAAAACTCCAATGAGGTATCACCTCACTCCTGTTAGAACAGCTATTATCACAAAGACAAGGAATAGCAAGTGTTGGTGAGGATGTGGACAAAAAGGAATCCTTGTTCACTGTTCATGGGAATGTAAATTGGTAAAACCACTATGGAAAACAGTATGGAGTTTCCTCAAAAAATTAAAAATAGAACTACCATATGATCCAACAATTTCACTCCTTGGTATTCATCCAAAGGAAAAAAACCACCAACTTGAAAAGCTATCTGCATCCCCTTGTTCATTGCAGCATTATTTACAATAGCCAAGACTGGAAGAAACCTAGGTGCATTTCATATATATATATATATATATATATATATATATATACACACACACACACACACACACACACACATCAACTGTAAAAAGGAAATCTTGCCATTTGCAACAACAAGGGTGGACCTTGAAGGCATTATTCTAAGTGAAATAAGTCAGATGGAAAAAGACAAATACTGTATGATCTCACTTATATATGGAATCTAAATAATAATAATAATAATAATAAACCCTAAATTCACAGATACAGAGAGCAGATTGGTAGTTGCCAGAGGTGGAGGATGGAGGGTGGGTCAAATGGGTGAATGTGGTCAAAAGGTACAAACTTCCAGTTATAAAATAAATGAGTCATGGAGATATAATGTACAGAAAGGTAACTATAGTTAATAATATTGTATTTTATTTTTGGAAGTTGCTAAGAGAGTAGATCTTAAAAGTTCTCATCACAAGAAAAAAAACTGTAGCTATATATGGTAATGGATTTTTAACTAGACCTATTGTGGTGACCATTCACAATATATAAATATCGAATCATTATGTTGTATACCTAAAGCTAATATAATGTTATGTCAATTATATCTCAATTTTTTTTAAAGTTGACTTTACCTGAATCATTCGTTTAAAAAATCTTAATTATTGAGCCATGCCTATGAACAGGCACTCTGCTGTGTGCTAGGAGAAGGGGAATATAAAGGCATGAAAGTCAAGTGCCCTAGAAGAAATTATAATTGAGTGGAAATAGACATGGGGTGTGTGGAGATGAGGAGGAACTTGAATGAGGAAGGTCACCCAGCCTCTGTCCTCTCTACACAGCTCAGGAGGATTTGGGGAAAGTGGAGAAGATTTGGAGCAGCTGCTGTGAGGAATGTGCGAGGTTAAATAATATGTCTGGGAGAAGCAAGGAGTATTTCAGGATCCTTTCCACTCAGAATTGATGGAGCTTATTTTCTCAGATTTTCCAAAATAAAGTTCACCTCTGGCTAGAGCTCAAGTTTGAAGAATTTCAGTACAGAATTTAGTCTTGTTTCTTGAAACTTTGTGAGCACTTAAAATTTTTTAGCATGAAAATATATAATTGATAATACTACATTAAGGAGAAGGAGGCCGAAATGCTTACTAAACTTTCACTGTCGATTATCTATTCAACTTACTATTTCTTATTGTCGCCTCACTTCTGAAATAAAGAAACAATGAAGTAAGAAACATTTTCAAAGCCAAAGTTGAAATTATAAGACAAACCTTAATTTAGGGACATTTGTGTTTGTATTTTCAAGATATGTGGGCTTATTGCCCTAATCCTTACATTTTTATCAATGTCATCTGCTTGCTTTGTGTTTCTTCAAAATTTGTAGACATTTTCTGGCTCCACTGGGATGTTTTCAGTTCTGCTCTATTCCACTTAAAATATTTTGTTAAATTATCTCATTGCATTTTATGTTTAGAAATCCTCTCTTTGAGACATTCCATCTTGCTTCTGGCGAGGGAGGTAAATCTGGTGAGTTGAGTGTTAATTACTAAATGGAATTTCTTCAGATTCAAATCTTCCCCCACCCACTTTGCCTCAGAGCAGGTAGAAAATGTTGCTCTGGAAAAATTACAAGATAAATATCTCTAAATCCATATCTCTAAATGGGCTTAATAACCAAGCCCATAACCAGTGTATTTTTCCAGAGTGACTTTCAAAAACCATATATAAGTTCATTATTAAAGCTGTAAACAAGGGGAAAAACTCCCAAAATAGGAAACACAAATGGCTAATAAATATATGAAAAAATTTCAACCTTACTACAAATAAAGAAAAGTACCTTAACAGAGCAATGAGTCCTTTTAACTTTAAGTTAAAGTTCTGGTTTTTTGCTTTTTTTTTTTTTTTTTTTAATGACAACATTCAAGATTGGCAAGAGGGTTCAAATTGCCAGATGGCACCATGGTTGGGAGTATAAACTGGTAAAATCTTTTTGAAAATAAATCCAGGGACTTCCCTAGCGGTCCAGTGGTAAGACTCCGCGGTCCCACTGCAGGGGGCGTAGGTTCGATCCCTGGTTGGGGACTAAGATCCCACATGCTGCGAGGCGCTGCCAAAAAAATATTTTTAATTTTAAAAATAAATATGCAGTATGTATTATACCCTGTGGCCCAGTAACTCTATTTCTAGGAGTCTTTCCTAAGAAAGTAATCTGAACACAGAAAAAAAAAAAATCTTTACATGAAGATATTTCATTTTATAATTTATAATAATAAAAATGTAAATAACTATTTCCCTATTCGAGTATATTAGGCTTTTTAATTTATTTTTTATTATTATTATTATTATTATTATTTTTTGGCTGCGTTGCATGGTTTGCGGGATCTTAGTTCCCTGAGCAGGGATTGAACCCGGGCCATGGCAGTGAAAGCACCGAATCCTAACCACTGGACCGCCAGGGAACTCCCAATATTAATTGTTTTTTTTTTTTAAGCTATATTCGTAGATTAGAATCTTATGCATTTTTTCACAATTATGTTTATAAAGATAGAAATAAGGGAAAATAATTGTGGTATAATACTAAATGGAAAAGCAAGGGAGTGCATATATATAAGTAAATATGAGTAAAAACACATAAAATCTATATATACATATACATATAAGTATATATACATACATGTCCTTTCTGTAAAACGACTAGACAGACGATCTCTGAGTCCCCAAGTGTGAGTCTATAAAGTGAATCTTACCAGTGTGCTGTCATCACATAAGTCATGACTCTCTGGAAACTAGAGTTACGGGGTCAGTAACACTAACCCCTTGTAGTAGGTCAGATTCCCTAGAAGCAGAGCCTGGGAAAGGGATGAGGGTGTGTGATTTACTGGGGACACGCTCTTCAGGAAAATCCTGTGAGAGCCTGAGAGAAATAGACGAGGGAGGAGAGAGGCAAGCCAGGATAGGGTTTCAGGGAAAGTCTAGTCTCCACCTGACCCAGAGGTGCTCTGGAGCACCTACCACACCACAGCACCGAAGGTGGCTGGAATCCCAAGAGCAGCTCTGGGTGGGTGGGGCAGAGTGGAATCACTGACCTGCCAAGTTCACAGCAGCTGGGCTCTGGGTGCCACAGCAAAGGGGATATGGACTGGCCCCATTGTGTCCACCAGGCCATCTAGGGCCATTGTGAGGATTAAATGAGGTCACTGTTGTGGACCCACAAGACCCACCAAGGAACAGTAGCTTCTCTTTTTTTTAATGTTAACCAGCTACTGATTTTTAAAGAACACACCTATGTTGAAATACATACACAAATCTGACTCTTCGAGTGGGAATGCAGCTGCAATGCAAAAGCTCAGTTACAGAGTGTCCCCTTCCCCAACAGTCACCATCTACTGTTTCCACATGCTTTGGTCACCTGGCTCCCTGGCTGGTTGCAAATGTATGGAAAACAGCAGTGAGGAAACAGGGTTGAGCCCTCCCTATAGTCTTGGTGGCCTTGATTTCTCTAGACCATGTCTTCCTCCTGGGTCAAATTACATCAATGAAGGGTCCTTAATCTGGGCCAGGATATCTCCAGGAATTGTACTGACAATTCCATGCAGTTTTCTGGGATTAAAATGTATACCTTTCATCAGATTCTTTAAGGAGAAAGTGACCCAAGAAATCCAACTTCCAATCTTCCTTCCCCTCCAGCACTCTCATTATGCATGTGAGAAGAGACTTAAGTCAAAGGAGGAAATTAAACATAAACTTCTTTGTTCTGGTTTTACAAATACAGTCAATTAGAAGAAGGATTCATCTTCCCTCCAGCCCTGTTCAGATTTAGGAAAATTAAAGGCAGCTACAAGTTCACCACTGCTCTGTGAGATGGGCTTTACCTTCATTGCACAGAGGAGGAAACTGAGGCACTCCTGAGGTTACTCATCCAAAGGCCAACAGCACCCCCTTGTGGTTTAGATCTAGATGGTCAAGACATTGTGGTTTTCAAACGCCTTTGGGTATATTTTAAAATATTTTTTAAAAGATATATACTTTTTTTTTCTCTTTCAAAAGTGATACTTCAAAATTCAACAACATATAAAGGTGTAAAATATAAATGGAAGGCTCAGCTCCCCAATTTACCTCCCTAGATGCTAAGTAGTAGAGTGGACTCTTTTTTATATAGATACATACAGATTTGTTTGTTTGATTGAGTTTTACAAAAATGGCATCATATTAAACACGCTGTCCTCCAACTTCTGTCCAGACAGGGTATCACGGACATTTTCCATGTCAGAGCATAAAGATTACACCTCACTCTTTTGAAAACTGTAGTAAAAACAACCTACACATATATTAAATACTACTAATATGTTAATTTGAACCACTAGGCTAAATTGTTTCTGTGAACCATGTGGAATGAGACTTCTTCCATCTTGGAGCAATTATTCAAACTTCTTATAAACTAATTATGGAGGTTGTAGCTCTGCACTGTTCAAAAAAATTCAGGAACGTTTCAGGACCACATGACTCACATGAAATTGTGAGCACGCTCTCACAGCCCAGGGAGCTTCCCTCCATTAAACGTCCAGCAAGATTTGGGTCCACCTACTTTGCATAGGTGCTCATCACATCATAACTATAAACTGTGCAATAGCAAGAGTTGCCTTACTAGCTGCTTTACCATGATTGTATTATATTACATAAAGGCTTAGCTCTTATAATTTTGGTGTCTTGCCTGTCTAACTCTGTATACTTATAATAGAGTTTTTATAAGTTTTGGACATTTATGTTTAGCTTTTAATTTTATAAATGTTATTATATTTTGGTAGAGGTGAAATAAGTAACCTAAGAACTAGAAGCCAAATGATAGACAGGCAGACATAGATATAGATGTTTAATTATTTAACAAATCCTGTTAAAAACAGCTTCAAATTGAGCTAACCAAGCTCAGTTTGGCAAGGCATAAACACAATTATACCAGTCTTACAATCAATTTTACATGTAATCTTCTTTTATTCAACCTATAAAACAAATGAAACGGGATGGTTTTGAAACTTTAAGCAAACGTTTGATGGACACAGGCACTGAGTATGAATATTTTCAAAATGCCTTGTTTGAACATCTCATAATGTTACAATATACATCTGAAAAGTGTGTTAAACCAAAGAACAGTATGGCATGGTGGTTGGTGGTTCCAGCTCTGAAGTCAGGTCAACCCAAGTTTGAATCCTACCTTCATCATTAGCTAAATGACCTTGAGCAAGTAACATCACCTTTCTGAACCTCAGTTTCCTCATCTATGAAATGGGTTTATTAGTTTCCAAATAACAGAGATGTTGCAAGAATTATGAGCTTGTGGCAGTAAAGAGTTTAGCATAATGCCTAATGCTGAGTAAGTATTAAGAATTATTATGTTTTACACAAAGGAGAAGCAAAAGCCACTTGGGATCAAGATGAAGGATGCTCTTCTCAGATGTCTTCCTGAACCACAGGTAGCTTGTCAGGACCTCCTTGTCCCACCTACCTAACCCCTGCATACTGTGCTCTTAGCCACTTCACTGCATGAGCTCACAGTGAGTATCCATTTCCAAGCAGGGAGATGCCCTCCATCAAATCTATTTCTCTTCTTTTCTGAAATTTGCATGGAAAAGGGAAAGAAGGCTTTTTTTTTCAAAGAGTTCTTAAAGTTAAGTACAAGAGAAGGAAAACGTTAACAGAGGAAAGACTCCTGCTGTTGGCCACTGAGAAAAGCCATCAGAGGGGCTTTGAGGTCAACCTGATCTGAAGGAAAAGCTTTGTTTCCCGGCTAAAATTCACAGTGAATTTATTTTGTCTTCTTTTTTCATGAAAGTAATATGTATACTTTATAAAGAAAAAAAATTGCACAGTTCAGAGAAATAAAACATTAAGTTTCCTGTTCCCAGACACCTCCAGTCCTGGTTCCTTGCTCCATTTAAACTACCGGTTTCTGCCTTTCGGGGTCATCTCCATCGGAGATGGGACAGAATGGAATAATCTCATTCAAGTGTTTGCAAAGTCTGGTGCCAGGATATGCTGCACCAAAGGGAACAAGAAGATTCCATGTCTTTCTGGTTAAGACCAGTGTCAGCACAAGGAATTAGCAAACAGCATCCTAGCAGAATTTGGAATGAAATTTGGAAAATGGAATTCTGGAATAAATAACCAGACCATGGTCAAAAGGGCCAGCAGGCCCAGAGCAACTGGGGTTGGCTTTTCTGTTTACCCCTTACCTCAGCCACCCCGAAGTCCCTGGGTAGAGCCAAGCAGAGGACCATCATAAACTGGACCAATGCCCACAAATGATCCAAGGAGCAAGGCTTGGAAACCAGGCTAGGAACCAAATCTCTTTCCATCACAGTGATGCACCTGGGATCGTGACAGAATGAACCTGGCCCTGAATGGTCCAGACCTGGCTCCCAGACAGATCCCTTGAGAAGAAAAATAGGAGAGAGTCCACCTGGTGAGATGAAGGATTCCTTTAGCCAAGCCAGCCACCTGCATACTGGGAATAAATCAGGACTCTGCTCTTCTTCTCATAGATATGCCAGCCAACTTGTGGCTTACCTAGGAGGAATTTGGAAGCTGATTAAGGAAGGAAAGCAATCCAAGTTTACTTCATTATGGTCAGATGCCAACAAAATCTAGATTATCATTATGTATTTATACCCACAAAGGGAACAACTTGGCATGGATTGCAAAGTATTTAATTATAATTTAGACATCTCATGTCATTCAATGTTTTGTTTTATTATGGCTTTATTTATTGACATGCCATCTTGACCACAGAAAATTCTAAGTTCCTACCAGTCCTTCACTGACCTCCTGTATTGTAAGGAAAAATAATAATTAGCTGTACAGGAAAAAAAGGATTCACTTTCATAAGTAGCTTACATGTGATGTTGTAAGAATAGTGAAACTAGAGGAGGAAAGGAGTATCGCCTTAAACACACAAGCTCTTGGAAGCTTTTCTACTTTCTCAAAGGCTCTTCTCCCTACCTCCGAGTTAGCCTTTCAGACTCACCCCTCTTTTAAGCCTTTCACTTCCCAGTTAGAATGAGTTTCTCCTTCTTTTCTACTTCTGGAGTAGCCTGTTCTTACTCAAATAATTGTATGAGCGATGTGTTCTAATTATTAGTTTAACTGTCTGTCTCTCCTATTGGTCAATGAGCTCGCCAGAGGGCAAAAGACTGGAAGAAATTGCTTTCCTCATTATGGTACATCACACAGGGAAGTACTATGCTGCAGTCAAAGAGAATAAGGAATCATCAGGTATCAGGGATGTGAAAATCAAAGCTACAGTATGATACCACTTCATATCCACTAGGATACCTGTAGTTAAAAAGATGATAACAAGTGTTGGCAAGAACTTGGAGGAATTGGGACCCTCATATATTACTTACGGGATTGTAAAACAGTGCAGCCACTGTGGAAAATAGTCTGGCAGTTCCTCAAAAAGTAAACATAGAGTTTCCATATGATTCAGCAATTGCACCCCTAGGTATATGGCCAAGAGAACCGAAAACATTTGTCCATACAAATCTTGCACATACATGTTCATAGCAGCACTATTCATAACAGCCAAAAAAGTGGAAACAACTCAAGTGTTCATAAACTGAAGAATGGAGCAACAAAATGTGGTATTTCTATACAATGAAATATTATTTGGCAATAAAAAGAAAGTACTGATACATGATACAACATAGATGAACCTTGAAAACATTGTGATAAACGAAAGAGGCCAGTCTCAAAGGACTATACATTGCATGGTTCTATTCACATGAAAGAATAAGCAAAGTTATAGAGAAAGAAAATAGATTGGCGGTTTCTTAGGGTTGGTGGAATTGGGGGGAATGGTGAGTGACTGCTAAAGGGTACAGGGTTTCTTTTTGGGGTGATGCAATGTTCTAAAATGGATTGTGGTGATGGTTGCACAACTTCGTGAATATACTAAAAACCATTGAATTGTGCCCTTTGAATGGGTGAATTGCATGGTATGTGAATTATATCTCAATAAAACTGTTACTAAAAAAATAAGGAAGAGCTCTTTAACACTGAAAGGTGTAATTCTAGTATATACAGTTTAAAAAGCAAGGTGCAATTTAATAATACACGTGTGAGAAACAAGGTAGATAAAACTATGCATGCGCTAGTTTATTTTTGCAAAAAGAATTATAAGAAGGATAAACTAGAAATTAATGATAATGTCCCCTACAGAGGGAGAGTGGGAAAGGCGGGAGGGGAGGTAGTGACACTTCCCTGAGTACACCTTTTTGTATAGTTTTGATTTTTTGAACCATGTTAATGTTCTTACATATTCAAAAATTAAATCAACAGCATTTCATTACATTTGACTTATTTCAAAAATGAAAAGATTCCACGAGTCTATACTTACACTAAAACAAACAGACAAAAATAAAGGAATAGAGTGAGAGAGAAAGTTCTTATTTACAGAAGAATGCTAACTGAAAAATATATGAGAAACACCAGAATTTTAAAAATCAACACTTGTCAACCACCATCTTATTAATTGATTCAGGAAAGCATCATCAATAGTTGCTAAATTTACTGGGGAAAAATTGTTGGGGACCAGAATACTTATACAGGCTCAAAGCATCTTCTTTCAGATTACATATTAAATGCAAGGGAAGAAATGGTATCTTTACCAAAATATGGCAGATAATACATTAGCCAAATGATCAAAATGAACATCACCCAAGATGGAATGAACCACATCAGATGATTCCTGCTGTGATGCACTGAAAGAAACACATCATTCCTGTCATATTCCTGCCAAGAATGCATAATCATAACCAAGTCACAAGAAGGCACTCAGACACACCTAAAATAAAGGCCATTCTGTAAAACAATAGGCAAGCACGCTTTAAAAATGTTAATGCCATGAAAAACAGTGAAAGGCTGACAGATCATTGCAGATTAAAGGAGACTAAAGAGAAATGACAGCTAAATGCAATGTGTGGTTCCGGATTAAAACCTGGACGGGTGAAGAAAAGTGTTGTTGTATTCAATATTGGGATAGTCAGTTCCATTTGAATATAGACTACATATTAGATTAAAATATTGGATGAATATTAAATTTTCTAAATTTGACAATAGGAGACAGCCCTAATTCTAAGAAGATAATACATTTTAGTGGTAAAGGGTCTTGATCTCTTCAACTTACTCTCAAGTGTTTAATTTGAAAAAAAGAAGAATGTGTGTGTGTGTGTGTGTGTGTGTGTGTGAGAGAGAGAGAGAGAACAAATACATCAAATTGTTAACAAAAGGTGAAGTTTTCAAATTTTTAATTTACAAAGAAATTATCTCACTCCAACTCTGTATCCCAGCACTTCCTAGCAAAATAATCTCTGCAACATAGTAGATGCCCAATAAATGTTTATTAAATGCTTAAATTAAATGACAAAGTCCAATCAGGAATCACTGAATTGCAAGTGATAAGGTAGCCAGTTCAAATTGCCTACGTTCTGACAAAGGAAGTCAGAAAATTTAACTGTAAACTCAAATGGTATACTTGTTTCAGGTATAGTTGGATCCAGAAGTTCAATCAGTGTCATCAGGATCTTCTCTCTCTCTCCGTCTCTCTCTTCCTTATTTTCCTCTATGTTGGGTTTAATCTCTCCCTTGAGATGACTCTCCTTAGGATGGACTCACATAGCTCTCCAGTTCAGCAGAAATAAAGATATTTTTGTCCAACTGTTCCATACACTTCCACTACTAAATCTCACGGAACTGACTTAAGTGATCAGAGAGGATGAAAAATGCTGATGGGCAGATTTGAAACTTGTGTTCTCAAGTGTGACCTACATGCTTTTTGGAATGAGCAGCTTCAAATATTTCAAAGCACAAAGACAAAGTCATGCAGAGTCCTGGAACATCATCCCTGAGAGGAGACAGGCAGCCGGCTCCTCCCTTCTGCCCTTGTCCCCTTTGATTAGCTTCTCTTTGAGCCTCATGGCACGAAACTGACAGACACCACAAAGTCCACACGGTGGATCTCCAAAGTCCAAGCTATTTATTCTCTAAGGTTAATTAACCTATGTTTCAAAATAAAATGTTGTAGTATGAATTTCCAAGTAAAGAAAGTTCCATTAATCTTTTTTGAAGAGCAGTGATAAGAAGTGATGACTTCCTCTAACATGCTCCATTCCACTGGTCATGATGAAATCCATTTACTCAATCCAGCAGTGGACATTTTTAGACACTTAGTTCAAGATCACTTAGGGGACACCTTGTGAAATTCCAAGAAGCAGAAAACATGGTCTCTGCTGGCAAGAAGCTGCCATTTTAGTCAAGGAGAGAGTTTACACATTGGAGACATTCACTAGGGATCTGTCCTAGCCCGTAGGTGCCAGAGGTGTGATGAAGCTTCAAGTTCCCTGCAAGTTCTGTGGATTCAAGGGTAAGGAGCCATCAGGGAAGATTAGAAGGGGAGCTCAACAAAGGTAGGGTCTCTTTCCTGTCCAATTCACTGATATGTCCCCACGCCTGGAAGAGTGTCAGGCACATAATAAGCATCAATAAAGATGACTTAAATGAAAAATGGGCTGAGGAAGCCCAGAAAGGTCATCAGAGAAGGTCGGAGGGAAAGTGACGACTGAGTAAGACTTAACGAGGAGGGATGGTGGCAGGGAGGGGATTTAGGGAGGATGGGGACACACTCCAGCCCTGGCAAGACATGGGGTAGCTGCAGGATGGGGCCAAGCCAGGCCATACCAGTGGAACCAGTGATGCACACTTGCACAGAAGGGGGGCCTGCTGAGCCGCAGATGGGAGAGAGGGCAGTGGTCACAAATCAGCAGCCCACGGCTATGTAAGCTGGCGGACGTGCTTTCTTTGACTTCCCCAGGGTTTAAAAAATTGAGAAATCTTATATAGCATCCAGACTTCTGTCTTGTCTTGAAAACTCAGGAGATCTGGCAACACTGAGTCCATGTTCTCACATGGTGACAACCGGCTGGAGCTGAGGAGACTCACAGAGAGCACGTCCTCTGCAGCTCACGACAGCCGTCTCCACTCCCGGTTGTCTTATAACCAGGCCAAGCCTATCCTTTACGTGGCCATGGGCTCTATGGCATTTGAGCCTGTGACAAGCATAGGCGGACTGTGAATTCCCCGAATTTACCTCTGAAAACACACGTGGCGCCTTCACCTTCCTTTTTGAATCCTTCTGTGTTGTATTCTGTTCTCAACAAAATTTTAAGTAAAATTTAAAATATTTTAGAAAGAAGGCAGTCACTCAGAAGTCTGGCAAAACTAAGCTTATGCTTGAAAACTATAAAATAAAGAGGTGTAATCAAATGTTTTGCCACAATTTGCGTCAAGGAAGTCCCATAATCCTGCATTAATTAGAAGACTTCAGTGGCAAAAGCTATTGCTTATTCCCACTCCCTCCCCTTTTATCCCCACCAGCAATGTCCTAGCACTACGACCTCTTTAAGGACATTGGTATGAATATTTCTGCCATCTTCCCTCTCTAGTATTTTCAGAAACTTAACACATGCTGGACGTGGCAGGTGCAATTCTAATTTTAATATGTGTGGGAGTCCGCCTAGCCCACTATTCCAGAAGGGCTTTGGGAATTGTATCAGAGCATCAAGCTGGTTGGAGCATTATGCTGTCTGAACAGCAGTCCATGTGGGCATACGTCTATGGAGTGCAGGCCCCCCTCTAGCCAGTTAAACCCCTGTGAGCTAGGAGTGATTAGAAAAGAAAAAAAAAAAAATCAGCACCTGTTCCAGCTTTGGCAAGAACCCTAAAATAGAGCAATCATTTCTCATAAAAGCTGCACTTCAGTATTTGCAGCTGCTTGCTTCCTTATCAAAAATCAATTTCTGTCTATTATATAAGACACATAAATAGGATGGCCTTTCCCCCTTTTTGGTTTACCACTTTTCTTCTTGACCAAAGGAATCTTTCTGAGCACTTTTGTATAGATTTGGAGTCAGTGGGAAAGTTTTCTTTTTTCCACCAAAATCCACTGACCCCCTAAAAAGGAATCCATTTAAAAAAAATTTTTTAAGTTAGTCACTTTAAAAAGTAAGCGTAGGGCTTACTGTTCTTTGTTTTCATTTTCCTTTCTCATGCAGCCTACAAGAGAATGAATGAAAAAATAAACATAAGAACATAAAACCTCATTCAGTAAGTACATCAGTCAGTAAAAACAGGTTTCAGTTTAGTATAATAATACACATGGAGAGAGACAGAGAAAATGAGACGGCAGGAAAAGGGCCAAAGGAAGGGGGAAAGAGGATTAGAGAGGTCATGAGAGAGAGAAGTGTACTCCGAGGTGAGAGGGGAAAAACCAAAAGTCATTGATTCCTTATTCAAACCACTCCCCAGGCTCCCAACAACCTTAGTCCGCAAACTCATCTTACATGCGAACTGAGCCAATGCCACAGCTCCTAACCCTGGCTCCATGAGCCTCCAGCACAGCTAGTCTATTCAGTTTGGTCCCTGATGCTACGGATCCAACCCCTGAGACCCACTGATAAAACCAGCTACAGCATCTTTTTTTCTCAAACTTATCTCAATCCCCTTAAGAACAATGAGCACACTGAGAGTAGAAATCTCCCACAATAGATTATTTGCCTCAGTGATCCAGATCTTTTTCTAGAGCACATGATTTTATTGGTTGCATTTGGAATAGCTCATTTTTAGGAGCCTGGAAAAAAATACATACCTAGCACTTTATAAACTCATCCATTCAACTGGCGTTTCCTGATTTCCTATTGAATGTCATCTATGATACTAAGAACGACTGACTCAAGGGCATTTCTCACCTCCTGCAACATAATTCTCTAGTATACAGACTACTTATTCTTTCAAAATATCTTGTACTCAGCCACGTTATTTCTTTTATTTGAGTAAATGCAATTTGCAAGTTGTCAACAGTGAAGTTAGCTAAGCAAAGTGAAAACGCCAAAAAGAAATCTATTCCTTAAACTTCACCCACAGAAATAGGATACTTTAGAATATGCATTTTTTAATAGTTTGATTTGAAATGTGGAGGAAGGGAGTTATTTCATCATTAAAGAAAATAAATCTCATCACTTCCTCCCTCCACCCGTTCTTGCCGCCACTGATTCTGCAGTGTCTCTTGGTAAAAAGCACAAGCAAAGAGAGCAGAAGTTAAGGACAGATAAATGGATTCTGAAGTCTGTGCACTCAGTAACTTATCTTCCCTCCATCTATCCTTTGATTTAGGCAAGGACTCAGAAGTCAGTTTCCACTGCTCATCTCTACCACTGGCCTTGAGTTATATCAGATAGAAACTTCCAGTTATATCAGATCATCCTTTTATGGCCTGGCATTCTTACTATCAAATATAGTTACTGGTTAATCTGATGGCTGTCTCTTCTCATGTGGAAAGTTTTCTATAAAACCAGATGAAATTAAGTCAGATCTAGCCTCAGAGTTCCAAGCTCTTCCCTAACTTCTAGTTCTGACAGTACAGACTAAGCAATGCTCTCAGCAGGCTTGGGTAAGAGACCCCGCTACCCCCACCTGTGGTTCCACTTACGTTCTGAACTTTAAGCCTAGAAGTGAAGCCAGAAGTTCCTTTGAATACTGTTGTGAAATGAGTTAATTTTCTGATCTATGATAAGGATAGCAGTGTGATTTGTCTAGAAATCATGTCATGCCTCCACTCAAAAGCCTCCAGTACCTGCCCATTTCACTCAGGGAAAAGCCACAGTTCTTCGGAGGCCAGCAAATCCCACCAACACATCCCCACCCCATCCTATTAATCATCTAGCCTCCTCTTCTACCATCTCCCCTTTGCTCTCTCCAACTGCCACATGATGTTCCTCTAACATCTCAATCTTTTACTCACCACAGGGCCTTTGCATTTGCTGTCCCCTCTGCCTGAGACGTTCTTCCCCCAGATATCCACAGGCTCACTCCCTCAGTTCCTTGAGGTCTCCACTCAAATGTCACATTATCAACAAGACGTTCCTTGACCAAATTCCCTAAAAGAGCAGCAGCCCACTCTCACCCTAGTACTTTCCATATTTATTTTAAAAACAGCTTTATTGAGATAAAACTCACCTCCTACACAATTCACTCATTTAAAGTGTACAATTCAGTGACTTTTAATATATTCACAGACTTGTGCAACCATCATCATTATCAATTCTAGAGTATTTTCCTTGCTCCCCAAAGAAATTCTGCACATTTTAGCCATCACTTCTCAGTCACCCTAACTTCCCAGACCTAGGCAACCACTAATCTACTTTCTGTCTCTAAATTATTTGCTTATTTTGGACTTTTCATATAAATGGAATTATACAATATGTACTCCTCTGTGACTGGTTTCTTAGCATAATTTTTGTTGTTGTTTTTATTGCAGTATAGTTGATTTTCAATGTTGTGTTAGTAGCATAATGTTTTTGAAGTTCATCCACATTGTACTATGTATCAGTACTCCACTCCTTCTTATTGCCAGATAATATTCCACTGTATGGATGTACCACATTTCATTGCTCCATTCATCAGTTGATGGATATTTGGGTTATTTCCATTTCTTGGTTATTGTCAGTAATGCTGTTAATAACATTTGGTACAAGTTTTTGTGTGGACATATGTTATCATTTCTTTTGAGTATACACCTAGGAGTGAATCCACATCATTTTTATCCTTCTTTATTTGAGAACTTATTACCATCTGATATAACATAAGTTTACTTTCTTTTTTTATTGCCTGCCTTTCTCCCACTAGAATATTAGCTCCCCAAAGGCAGGATTTTGGTCTGTTTTGTTCACTGCTTAGAACAGTGTCTGGCACAGTAGCATACAATAAATATATGCTGTATGAATGAAAGAATGCTAAATTATTGGGGCAAACTGAGGGGGGAAACCTATTAAGTCAGTAAGCTGATTGCGTATACATTAAAAGTCAATTTGTGGGAAGAGGTTTGCAATGACAACTTGCAGGGAAGTAAGAAAATTTCCAGAGTTGCCACCAGCCTATGCCTTAGTCAAGTGACCTTTCCTTTCTTTCTTTCCCTTTTTTTTTTTAAAGCTGTGTGATTCTGGTTTTTTTACAATTTTTTGGCCATACTATGCGGCATGTGGGATCTTAGTTCCCCGACCAGGGATTGAACCTGTGCCTCCTGCATGGGAAGTGCAGAGTCTAAACCACTGGACCACCAAGCAAGTCCCAAGTGACCTTTCTTGAGGTCAGTTCCTCCTTTGTAAAATGTCAGGATTGAACCAATGTTCCTGGCTCCTTCCAGCTCCATATGCCATAATATAACTTAAAAATTAACAAATGACTTGATTTGCTCATACATATATTTATCTTTCATTCATTCAACAAATATTTATTAAGTGCCTTCATAAGCCAGACACTATTCAGATGTCTTATTTGGCATATCAACATTTACAATTTACAACATTTACAACAATATACAACATTTACAATCAAACATTTACAATTATTTGGATAATAATTACACCCTTGCTGATTTAAATTTCTTATTTGTGTCCAGAAATACAGCTGAGTTGGGCTTTAAATGAAAACCATCTCTTAATTATTTTAATCTTCTAAGACATAGGCAGGAACTGAAAGACCAAAAAAAAAAAAATCAGTATCAACATACATTTATTATTATTTCTTATTTTAGTGTCTTCCAATTTCACACAGATACAAAATGCATCCATTATCAGAAATAGAGAATCAGTGTGGTGGACTGACCGGCTGTGGCTTTTGTGTACAGGACTACAGTCTGCATTCCAAGCCGTCCCCATCAGCACTTCCTACCTCTTCTCGTGCTTTTCAAAGTGCCCATAGACTGAAAGTTTGCCTGACATGAGACAAGCTTCTCTATCAGTTCTTTATCCATCTAGTTTGTTCCTTGACTTAGCACAATTCCTCAAATGTTGGGGGACAGAGAGAGTGGGACAGTTAAAAAGCCTTTTTTGACTCCTAATTAACATTGTGTTCATGGGCAAGCCACACATTTTGTCTCCCTTGTACCTCAGTTTTCTCCTCAGTAAGATAATGGGTTTTGAGTTTAGACCCTGGTCTTTTCCAGGTTCAACTTGAGCATATGTAGAAGTAGAGCAATCCAAAGTAGTCAAGAAGCCAAAAGAATAAGAGGTTCTATTGTACAAAGGCGAGATAATGCTTACAAAATCATTGGCTATGTTCCTGGACCAAATACCACAAAATGTACTTTGTCAGGAATATTTTCTATGATTAAGTCCCAGGGACAGTTTTATATCATCTGTCTACTGTATAATTTTAAGAAAGCATTTTGGGAGAGCAAAGTGGACCTGGGAAGAAATACACAAATTCAACAAATGTTTGTTTGCCTATGACATGCCAGCCTGAAAGCTGTTCTCATCCAACCTGTACTGGGTCTCCATGAAATAGATATTACTGGCATGCTCTGTTTTATAAATGAGGAAACAGGCTCTGAGATGTAAAACAATTACCTTGGCTAGGATGATACAAGTGATACACAGATGATACATAGATACAAAGTCTGTGGGCCCCCAAAGACTTGACACCCTTTTCACCCTGTAAAAACCACTCCAGGGCTTCCCTGGTGGCGCAGTGGTTGAGAGTCTGCCTGCCAATGCAGGGGACACGGGTTTGAGCCCTGGTCTGGGAAGATCCCACATGCCGCGGAGCAACTGGGCCCGTGAGCCACAACTACTGAGCCTGCGCGTCTGGAGCCTGTGCTCCGCAACAAGAGAGGCTGCGATAGTGAGAGGCCCGCGCACCGCGATGAAGAGTGGCCCCCGCTTGCCGCAACTAGAGAAAGCCCTCGCACAGAAACGAAGACCCAACACAGCCATAAAGAAAGAAAGAAAGAAAGAAAGTCTTTCAAAAAAAACCACTCCAATTGTTTACTTTACATTCATGATGGATCTAGGATGTTATTTTTGCATATGAAGTGTACAATATGTATTAGAGATAATAGATGATAATAATTACAATTCCTTTCAGAACCAAAAAAGAGGATATTTTATCCTCCTGCAACCAGAAAATTTTGTGGAAACTTGAAAAATTTGACCAAATTCCATTATTTTCAATTACCAAATAGAAATCAAAGGGTATCTCTTTTTTTTTTTCTTTTTTGAGAAGTTCCACTTCTAGAAATTTATCTTGATAGTTAAACATTCACACAGGGACTTCTTCCCTGGTGGCGCAGTGGATAAAACTCCACGCTCCCAATGCAGGGGGCCTGGGTTCGATCCCTAGTCAGGGAAATAGATCCCACATGTATGCTGCAACTGAGAATTCGCATGCCACAACTAAGGAGCCCACATGTCACAACTAAGGAGCCCACCTGCCACAGCTAAGACCCAGTGCAACCAAATGAAAATTAAAAAATAAACATTCACACAAAAATTCATGAACAAGAACATAAATTATTATAATAACCAAAGAAAGGAGACCAATTAAATGTCTAGCAATAGTAATTATAAAGTATGACATAATTTTAGTGATAGTTATACGATGGAATACCAGGCAACTATTAAAAATCATGAGGTAGAAGAATATTTAAAATATAAAGCATTCAGTGATAGCGCATCTCTTTAAAAGAAAAACACTCTAGTGAACTTTGGAAGCTCTGAGATGCTGTTTTCAAGAAAATTTAGGTGAATAAGTTATTCACATTTCTTATGGATGTCTCTAAATGTTAAATAAACGCCCCCCCAACCCATCCATCAGAAGTGATTAATAGACAGTTCTCCTAATATAAAGACAGCAAGTAGATGATCAGGGCACTGCATATTACCTCAGTTCCTAAAGTCTAAGCTGCACAGTGTGAGGACTGTATGGGAAGAGCTGTAATCTAATCTGATCTACAGTCCTTTAATGCGATCCTGGGATACAAATCACCCTTTCAAAATAATTCTATAAAATCATACAAAAAGAAAAAAAATATGTTCCCTGAGAGCTAGTTGTATCTATTGGCCACAAACAACAGAACAAATTCTTACTATTGTAAATAATAATAATAATTAAGGAACTCTGGGAATTGAACAAAAAGCTTTAGAATGAAGCTTAGAAAAGGGCAGGAACTAGAGAGTTCAGCGGCTCTAGTTGGCAGAAGCAAAAAAGCATTACATTCTAGATAAGTAGGTTTGACTGTTTGGGGCCTTTGTAAAGCTTTTGCTGCTCTGCTCCATTCAGAAAGCACTTGAATGATTTAGTTTGGGATTTCTGCCCACACCTTGGCCAAGGGAGGGACACTTCACACACATGATGGATCTATGTTATTTCTGACTGGAGATGAGCACAGATTCCCCCAAGCCAAAGTAGGGTGCTGTTACCAGAAGAATGGAGCGGAGCCTGAGCAGGCAAAAGCAACAGATGTCCATGAACCTGAAGTCAGGAATTTGGCCTCTCCATCCCCTTGGAGGGATCTGTGACATGGGTTTGAAGCTAGAGACAGATCCAAACCATGAATAGACATGAGGATAAACCCTGGATCAAAGCTACAGCCCAGGCCAGGAAGGGGCAGGCTGGAGCCAGGGAAGGCGGATGACAGGAGAGGGCACTTGGAGTTCTGAAGGGTGAGCAGCTGTATTTTCTGATACGCACTTCATCCGGCCGCCTGTACCGAGAATGTACCACATGGTCAGTGGAATGGAATGCAGGGCAGACACCAGCCCCTCTGAAGCACACAGAAACCTGATACAACGGTTTCAGCCTAATGCATGTCCAGGCATTTTCTCTTATTTAATTCCAGCTCTTTGCAACGTCCAGCAGAATAAAATGGCCAGGCTGGGTCAGAGGGTCAGACCAGCCAAGCCAGAGTGGTCAGGCCCAAACTGCACATTAAGGTGAGATGAGGGACATTAGCTGAGGCAGAAGAAACTGCCCCATCTCCTTTCTCAAGCTGAGGTTCACCCAGCTGGCACTAGAGGGAGGTCCTGGTTTGGGTTGGAAGGTACTGGTTCTAGAGAGGGCAGAGAAAGCTACTGGGATAGATGCATGGGGTGCAGTACCATTTGGAGCAAGGACTGGAGCAGAATCAGCTGCTAAATCCAAGAGGTCAGTTTGAGATTGTGGTCAAGAATGAGGTAAGAGACCAGAAACAGGTCTGGAAACACAGTGTGAAGTAGGATGGCTTGAGAAATTTCAGGATAAGACTGCACAGCCCCAGGGACAAAAGCATTTTCTCACTGCATGCTGGTCACATGGCAGGGGGCCCAGAAACCAATCAGATCATTAGTAGCACAGGCTGGAATGGAGGAAAATGGGCAAATACCATAGGTGGATGTGGGTACCTGACCCACGGCAGGCAGGAACTGGGGGTCTAAAGGCTGGAATCCAGAATCCCAGAAGTCAGAAAACCAGCCAGGTGGGCACCAGCCAGTAAGATAGGCCTCTGATCTCAGTGATACCCTACAAGGGAGGATGCCAGGTCCTTGGACTTGGTGGTGATATTTATTAAATGTGAGCCATCTTCTAATTGGGCAAGTACAGATGCTTGAAAGAGAGATGTGTGTGCTCTACAGTAAAAACCAAATCTAATATATTTTGGAAAAAAAAAGAGAGAGGTGTTGTTTCTGTAAGACATTGGTTCTCAACCATGGCTGTGCCTTGGAAGCACCTGGACTATTTAATAATAGGCGGATACCTGGACACCACCAATGGAGAGTCTAATATAGTTAGTGTGGGGTGCAGCCTGGACTTTAGGAGTTTTAGACGCTCCCTGAAGTGGCTGATTCCAGTGTGCAGTCAGGGCTGAGAACTGCTGTCCTAGAGCATTGGGTCCCAACAGGCCTCCCTCAGAATGCTGGTACAGCAGGTTTTTAATGAATGCTGGGTTTCACACCCAAAAAATCTAGGCAGTAATGCATAAAGTATCCAACATTCTTTTGAAGATTTAACAAATTCTGAGAAGTTTTTCAGTAAAAATAGCATTATTCCCCCTTTATAAAATGAAATTTACACACAGTAAAATGCACAGAAATTAAGTGTGCAGTTCCTTGAGTTTCAACAAATGTATACACCCAACAGTTGGTTATCTGGATGAAGGGAATGTGGAAGTTCCTTGTACTAGCCTTGCAACTTTTCTGTAAGTTAAAAAGTATAACAAAACTAAAAGTTACTAAGAAGCATACACTTGTGTTACCATCACCCAAATCAAGATAGAGAACATTCCATCATTCCAAAAAGTTCCTTGGGCTCTTTTCCAGTTACCCCTAAACACTCCTAGAATCAATATTCTAAATGATTTCTGTTACCATAGCTTAGTTTTGCCTGATTTTGTATTTTATATAAATGGTACCATACAGTGTGTACCAAATTGTGCCTGTTTCTTACCATTGGCCTAATGTTTCTGTTGTTGTGTGAATCAGTAGCTCATGTTGTGAGGTTCATAGATGTTATGGGAATTAGTTCATTCCTATTTTAAATAAAGATGCTGGGGACTTCCCTCGTGGTCCAGTGGTTTAGAATCCGCCTTCCAATGCAGGGGACGGGGGTTCAATCCCTGGTCGGGGAACTAAGATCCCATATGCCGCGGGGCAACTAAGCCTGTGTGCCCCAACTACTGAGCTCGCGCGCCTCAACTAGAGAGCCAGTGTGCCACAACGAAAGATCCCATGTGCCGCAACTAAGACCTGACGCAGCCAAATAAATAAATAAATAAATAAATAAACTAATGAAGTAAAAATTCTTAAAAAAAAAAGATGCTATGAACATTCTTATACCAGTCTTTTTGTGGATATGTACTTTCATTCCTTTTGGGTGCAGCAATGTTTTCATTGACAAAAGGACTTCATATGTAAATAAGTCTGGGAAGTAATGCTCTGTGTGTGTGTGTGTGTGTGTGTGTGTGTGTGTGTGTATCAGAATGAAGTTGTCGACTCAAAGATATCGTAGTAGACTTTGACATACGTTAGATAGAACTGTTTTCAATTAGGCTTAAAACCATAATATTCAAAACATGGAAAACTATCAAATGTCAGCTAACCCTTTGAAAATGAGCTCCTGGTCAATAACTTGAATGCTCTCTTTGTGAGTCCTTGGAGACAAGTCTTTGCCCCATTCATCTCTTTCAGCACCCAAAACAGTTCTGGGCACATACTAAATTCTCAATACAGATATTGGGTTGGCCAAAAAGTTCATTTGGGTTTTTCCGTAGCATCTTACAGAAAAACCCAAACGAACTTTTTGGCCAACCCAGTATTTTTCAATTGCAATATAGTATTTCTTAAAAGGTAAACAGCAAAATGTTAAGTTGTTCTTTTGGTGGTCGGACTACAGGTAACTTATGTCTTCATTTTTTTAATCTCCATTTTTGTATTCTGTGAACATGAGTTACTTTTAAAATTAAAAAATATATATTTTTAAAATACTCACTGTGAAAGACTATTGTCTCCATTAGGAGAGAAAAAGGGAATGTTTAATCTCATCATTGCTTAAACATTTTCCAATTAAGTAGTTTATTTTAACATTAATACTAAGACTTCAAAGATTCTATTTGACCCTGAGAAACTAATAACTGATGGGACTAAGTGACCAGGAGCTATGGTGGGGTGTACATTTTGCTAATGTTTACAGGCAGCAAAAGCAAATAATGAAATACATAACTGAATGCTTTACAAAATGGGCCTGAAGTACTGATTAGTACTAGATGAGAACATTTGAACATTTGGTCTGCTACTTTAGTATCTAATTTACCTTCAAACATCAAATACTCAGCTTCAAAGTTGACAGTTACAGAATACTGATAGAGTTATCACATTGAGATTCCTCCACTTCAAGGAATTCTTAAAAGAAAAAGCTGGGGGGGATTGTTTTGTTTTGTTTGTTTGTTTGCTTGTTTTTTGTTTTTCAAATCATCTGTGGTGGCTCCAACCAAAGAATAACCAAATCTTGGGCCAGAGTATTTACTATGTTTAATCTGTCACTGGAACAGTTGTTATCTTATAAACTGTTTCAAATATTATTATATTTGTGTTTGCCTTTTTTTTTTTTTTTTAAGGCAGATCATACTCTAACTTGCATTAACTACAAAGACCTGCACTGCCAGACTGTGGAATCTAGAGAGGGTTCCCACAGTAAAACTTTGGATAAGGTGGTTCTCATACAGGACAATTCGTCACCATAAATGAAAATTTTGTAGCCACATGTGAGAGGTTTTCTTTTTTCCTCAGATGTTAAACAGCTTTCCCTCCTTATATTCTTATAACCAAAGCATACTTTTAAAACTAAAAAGAAAAAACAATCCAGAATGCAGTAAACTGATATGTATTTATCCGTTGTTCTGTTTTGTAGACTACACGTGGTACCAGCATTGTTGGAATACCTTAGTGATGGCCGTTTATTTTTTCTGATTAACATGAAAAATGAAAAGAGAGGATACTTTTAGATTTGACAGAAGTATTGCAGATGATAGACTTCAGTAATTGCTCTAGCAAACCACAAAGGATTAGTTTTACAGCAAGAAACTTGGGGTAACCTGGCTAAATATTTCATTCATGTGACCAAGCAGGTTCGGGGTGGGAGGGTTGGGATCTGCTTAGCAGTGCGGGTGACTGTGGCTTGGAGGGGCTTATAGTTAATTTCTCACTCATAGCCTCAAACTGTACATGCTCTGTGCTCCACGGTGGAATCTGTGGTCCTGCCCCTCAGGTTGAGGCTATCTTTTTTTTTTTTTTTAAGGATTTTCTTATTTATTTATTTATTTATTTATTTATTTTTGGCTGTGTTGGGTCTTCGGTTCGTGCGAGGGCTTTCTCCAGTCGCGGCAAGCGGGGGCCACTCTTCATCGCGGTGCGCGGGCCTTTCTCCATCGCGGCCCCTCCTGTCACGGGGCACAGGCTCCAGACGCGCAGGCTCAGCAATTGTGGCTCACGGGCCCAGCTGCTCCGTGGCATGTGGGATCTTCCCAGACCAGGGCTCGAACCCGTGTCCCCTGCATTAGCAGGCAGATTCTCAACCACTGCGCCACCAGGGAAGCCCGAGGCTATCTTAATGTGGCAAGAATAGCAGCAGTGCTGGAGTCAGCCATTTGAGAGGAGGAAGGGCTGGCCAGCTCAGGCTGCTAGGTGTACAAGGGATGGTGATGTTCCTGTCAAAAGCCCAGCCAGGATCCTTGCAAATTTCAGTTCATAAATACCCTGCGTTTAGCCAGCACTCCCTACTCTCACCCAATGGAGTAGGTGCAGGGAAGCAGAGAATCAGGAAGAAATGAGAATGTTAAGGACCTGGTGAGTGAGGAGGGCTTCAACCCAGGATATAATTTCTCTGGATCCCAGCTGAGTCCTCATGTGGGTTCAAATGAGGAATCAGAGCCTCTTCCACATTCGTTCGAATACTTTTTAAATGATGGAACATTTGTGCTTTCAGCGGTTACATCTAAGCTTTGGAAGTAGCAAAGCCCATTCAGTTCTAATAAAGCTGGGCCAATAATAACTTACATTTGGAGAGTGGGTTTCATATCACAAGGTGCCGTAACAATGCCTTGTTTCATTTAATCTTCAGGACAAGCCCTGCTGTAGACACTTTTATTCTCCAATTGCAGAGGAAAAAAGGGAGGTTAAGAGAAGTTAAGGAATATGCGAAGTTACAAAACAGAGGTTGGACTTGAATTCAGATCTGATTTCAAATCTATTGCTTTTCACCCTATATCAGAGGTTCAATTTTTTTATTTAAAACATATGAAGCAGCACAATAGGGCAACCTAGCTCATTTTCATCCATACCTAATAATCTTGTGCTAAAGACAATTTAAAAAGAGGATTTCCGAAACACTTTGAGCAATGGCATCCTCAACAGAACGAGCGTGTGGTTTCCCAGGAAATAAATTCATGGTTTTCCTATCTTTCCAAACGCATGGTTGGATATTAAAAGTCCCATTGTTTTACTGTCACTGCTGGTGACAGTAAAACAGACAGACTTTAAAATGCTTACTATATTTGCTTCCATAAAAATCATTATGCAGGAAAAAAATATTGGAGGTATAAGCTATTCAACAGCTGTGAAAGGGAAAATTGCAAAAGAACTTTAATGGTACATAAAACCAGACTTGTGAGCTACTTTATTTTTATCTGGGAAAAGAAAAAAATGCTAGCATAATAATATTTATACTGTACATCTACAAAAGGACCTCATTATACTCAGAGGTTATACTTTAGAAATTCCAAGTTAATACAGAAATATGAGGGGGATGTTCCTCTGATTCATTTTTTTCCTCCCATTTTTGGCCTTTGGTCATTTGTTCCATATACCGCCTTTCTTTTAGTTGCAGTGACCATACGTAGGAAATCAGATTAAAATGTCCTATAGGTGCCGTCATTAATCGTTGATTGACTTGACACACATGTGCTTTAGCAGCTCAGAGCTGATTGTTAAATAATCAAGAATTTTGCGAGTTAATTGTTAAACTGTTTGTACTTGAAATTGGCCATAGTGGGAGTATTTACACCACGGATATCGACAAACTACTCCTCCTCACCCCCACCCAAAGCTGGTTTACCAGCACAGTGCTGACCATAGGTATGAGGAATCAGGGAGGGAGGTTGCTGTTTAGCACCTCACAAACGTTGGAAGCCACAAACTGAGTCTTCTCTGTACCAGCGGAGAAGAACAACGTGCCATCTTGTTCAGTGACTTTAGATTTGACTTACAGAGTTTTATTAAAGCTGGGAGAGTAGGGCTGCATTTAAGAACGTTTCTGTGATGCCAAACAAACATTTGGAGCTACAAAAGAAATTCAATATGCTTACAGAAGGTTGTTTAATTTACCCTCTAGTTAAAATAAGGTAAGATGGTCACTATATATTGTTAAATTGAAAAAAAAAGCAAGTTATAAACTACACATAATGACCTCATGTTAATAAAGAAAAATTGTTTTAGACATGGATATTCTAGAAAAATATGCCCCAAACTGATTATCTCTTAGATGAGTGGGGAGGGAGATTAAATGTTTAATTATTCTTTTTATTTCTGAATTGTTCTTTGTTGCTTTCTTTTTTAAAATCAGCATTATAACTAAACAGTAACTTTAAAAGAAAAAGAACCAAACAATGTCAGATGAATTTGGTCATACTGACAATTTGACAATGGCCTGTTCAAAGCATAAAACTGATCCAACTAATCATTTTCATCCCCATTCTATAGTCTCAACCTGTTTTCCTTTCTTAACTGTCTTGACTTTTTTAAATATTGTTTTCAAAGATAAATGCATTTATATCTTGTTGGGCTCTGAAGTTTCAGTTTTTGTACCTGCTTTAAAATACTTTAAAATCAGTTCCTGCATTGCACTGAAAGACATACCAACTCTACTCTAGAGGTTGGTTAGGTCTTGAAAGCCCACCACTGTGTTCATTCCTTTGCAAGCCCCAGGGGACTCCTAAGTTCAACTGTTGGCTGCAGGCAGAGCTGACAAGATTTTGTTCTGACAAATTGCTTTTTTCTTGTCAAGGAAAGTTTGTAAGTAAAGTTTGTTAGTCAAGGAGCTTCTTAAGAACTCTAGCATCAGGGGTGCTGGATTGTATTTCTAGCTTGGCTATATAATCAACCATGTTACTTTGGGTTAGTCACTTAATCTCTTAAAATCTCATCTGAAAATAGGCATAATAAATACCATATTTCCATGACTCTAAGATATACCTTTTCCCCCACATTTTACTATTTCTGAAATGGGATGTGTCTAAATAAATTTGCCAGCTGCCAGGCCCAGTATGGATGCCCCAGAATGGGCTATAACTGTCATTTGTGAATGTAAGAGAAGTTAGCAGATTTTATAGAAGGTATCTGTTCATTTCGTATCACTTCAGATGAGTTATTTGCATTTGATAGGACCATACACGTTTATTGTATTTCATCTTAAATAACCATACATTTATGTTTACTCTAAGTAAAGCAAACCTTTGTCACTGAAGGACTGATAAAGTTTCCGTACTTTCTTGTTAAGTAACAAGAGACACTCTCTGATAACTGTTATTAAAGAGATAGTCTTTAACCAATGATACGCTACAATCAAGGGAAAGGGAAAATAACTCTAGCAGGCGAATGCTGTTGAAGATTAAATGAGATATGCTGATACCATGCTGAGCATGGTGCCTGGTACATAGTGAGAACTCACGAAATATCTTCGTCATCGTCATCACCCACTTTGCAACATTAGTTGACAATAACTTTCCATATCCATATCCTTTTACAACTTCTGTATAAGGAAAGCAGTAAGATCTGAGTCGATGGTTCTCAGATCTTGACGGAACCTCAGAATTACCTGGTGAGATTTTGAAAAAATATCACTGCCCTGAGACCCAGGCAAATTAAATTAGAACCTCTAGGGGCTGGACCCAGGCACCTGAAGTATTACTAAAGTTTCCCCAGTGATTCTAATGTGCATTAATTTAAGTTAGTGATTCTCAACCTTGGCTGCACATGAGAGACCCCTACAGCTCAGGTCAACACATGAGCATCTCGGGGGACGGGGGGATGCAGGTATTAGTATTTTGTTTTCTTTTCTAAGGGTGGATCCCAAACATCAGAATCACCTGGGGCACTTGTAACTGAATCCAGACTCACATACCCTAGTCCCCCAAATTCCTATTTAGGTCTCAAGTGAGATCCTTGCACTTTGCATTTTTAACAAGTTCCTCAGCTTACGTTGTGGTATGGATTTGCGAATCACCAATCTATGTTCACTAGGTTGTTGGTTAAAAGATCAGGGATCTAGTCTTGGTTCTGCTAACTAGTTCTCTGAACATAGCTCCCTCCTCTATGACATAGGAGGTTGGATTAGATGCTCTCTGAGGTGTCTAAAGTCCCTTCTGCACACCATATAAAAAAAAAAACTCAAAATGGATTAAAGACCTAAATGTCAGAACAGAAAACATAAAACTCCTAGAAGAAAACATAGGCGGAACACTCTGACATAAATCTGTCTCCTAAAGCAAAGGAAACAAAAACAAGATAAATAAATGAGACCTAATTAAACTTAAACACTTTTGCACAGCAAAGGAAACCATCGACAAAACGAAAAGACAGCTTCCTGAATGGGAGAAAATATTTGCAAATGATATGACTGATAAGGGGTTAATATCCAAGATATATAAACAGCTCCTACAACTCAGAATCAAAAAAACCTAAACAACCTGATTAAAAAGTGGGCAGAAGACTTGAATAGGCATTCCTCCAAAGAAGACATACAGATGGCCAACAGGCACGTAAAAAGATGCTCAACTTCATTAATCATGAGAGAAATGCAAATCAAAACCACAATGAGGTATCACCTCATACCTGTCAGTATGGCTAGCATCAAAAAAACTACAAATAACAAATGTTGGCCAGGATGTGAACAGAAGGGAACCTTTGTACACTGTTGGTGGGAATGTAAATTGGCGCAGCCACTGTGGAAAACAGTATGGAGGTTACTCAAAAAATTAAAAGTAGAACTACCATATGATCCAGCAATTCCACTCCTGGGTATCTATCTCTCTGAAGAAAACAAATACACTAATTCGAAAAAATACATGCACCCCAATGTTCATAGCAGCATTCTTTATAATAGCCAAGATATGGAAGATACCTAAGTGTCCATGAATAGACGAATGGATAAAGAAGATGTGGTATATACATATGTGTATATATATATCAATATATGTATGTGTGTGTATATATATATATATATATATATATAGTATGTATATTATATATATATATATACAACAGAATACTACTCAGTCATTAAAAAAAGAATGAAATTTTGCCATCTGCAGCAACATGGATAGACCTGGAGGGTATTGTGCTAAGTGAAATAAGTCAGACAGAGAAAGACAAATACTGTATGTTATTACTTATATGTAGAATCTAAAAAAATAAAACAAACCAGTGAATATAACAAAAAAAGGAAACAGACTCACAGATATAGAAAACAAACTAGTGATTACCAGTGGGGAGAAGGAGGAGGGGAGGGCAAGATAGGAGTAGGGGATTAAGAGGTACAACTACTATATATAAAATAAATAAGCTACAAAGATATACCATACAGCACAGGGAATATAGTCAATATTTTATAATAACTTTAAATGCAGTATAATCTATAAAAATTTTGAATCACTACATTGTACACCTGAAACTAACATTGTAAATCAACTATACTTCAATAAAAATAAATAACTAATAAACTAATAAGGTCCCTTCTGACTCCAACGTGGGGAGGCTTGGGTCATTGGTCTACTGTGGGACATTTATTCTTTCGTCTGCTGAAGGCAGCATTCTGTCCACCTTTTCTGGGAAGTTCCCTGCTACCCAAGTGATTCTAGTGGGACCTGCCAACCTTCTTACAGAAGGCATCTCCCACGTCTCTGTAACTGGTCTAAGGTGGCATAACTTACCCAAACTGGGCCAACGGAAGTCATTCCATAGTAGTTTTATACTTTAGGCCAGAGGACTAAAGACTCTGACCCTTCCGGTGACGAAACAGAAGCTTCCTGTCTGGCTGCCAAGATACCAATTCCCCTGCCACAGGGGTAGGAATGAAAGTGATGTTCAGAACAGCCAAGATGAGAGGTGGAGAGAATGTGGCCCACTTGGAATCTCGAATTCCAGGGCCTATGGCATCCTGTGGTTTGGTTATGTGAATCAGTAAAGTCTCAAATTAGGTTTCTATTACATGCAACCAAAACACAAAGAACAACAACAAAACGCTCCCCACTAATACAACTGATCCTCACTAAAAATGACACTTTTTGTTCTACAAAGGTTTTGTGTATACCTCCTAATGATAGTCCTGTTAAGTAGCACATGTACTTTCTTTAAAAGTTGAGACATAGGGCTTCCCTAGTGGCGCAGTGGTTGAGAATCTGCCTGCCAATGCAGGGGACACGGGTTCGAGCCCTGGTCTGGGAAGATCCCACATGCCGCGAGCGACTAGGCCCGTGAGCCACAACTACCGAGCCTGCGCGTCTGGAGCCTGTGCTCCGCAACAAGAGAGGCCGCGATAGTGAGAGGCCTGCGCACCGCAATGAAGAGTGGCCCCCACTTGCCGCAACTAGAGAAAGCCCTCGCACAGAAACGAAGACCCAACACAGCCATAAATAAATAAATAAAATTAAAAAAAAAAAAGTTGAGACATAATTCAGACACCATAAAATTCACCATTTTAAGGTGCCCAATGCAGTGGTTATTAGTATATTCACAAGGTGTGTAACCATCACTACCAACTAATTCCAGAACATTTCATCATCCCAAAAGAGCAACCCCAAACCTATTAGAAGTCATCTCTATTCCCTCCTCCCACCCACCCTGAACAACCACCAAGCTACTCTCAGCACAGGTACTTTCATGCCCCATTTAAAGGCAAAGAAAAGGAGACCTGGATATTCTAGTGGTCTTCTTCAGAGGCTAGAGCCAGGATTAGAACCTGTTGAACTATTCTACCACCCTTTTGTGAACACATTTACGCCCAAGTTATTATATTTGTTTGCCACTGTAAAATGGAAGAGAGGGTTAAAACAATAACTTGTAAATTGTTGCAGTCATTTAGAAATAGTGTTGGTTTGTTCTGAGAGGTCAATTCACTCAGACATGTCTTGCTTTACTTTTGTTAATATTATGCTTTCTTAATGAAAGAGAGTACTTTTGTTTTCTTCTCTGCAACTGAAACCCACTTGACCTCCCCAGGAAAGAAAAAAATGGCTATGGAAGTTAAGTCAATTGAGCGGAAATTGAGCTGAAATACAAGGAAGAAAACAAGTTTTAGTCCCTTTCACAGCCATATATCTTAAGTATAGTAATTACATTTCAGTCTATTAAGCTTCTGATCAGGACAAATAAACCTTATATAAAATTCAGACTGAGTTCAACAGGATTAGAAAAGGGAGGTCAGAGAGGAGATGTGAATATCACATTTTGAATCATTTAGAGTTCAAACAAACTTGGAGCTTTTCCTTTTGGCAGATATTAGTTTAATAAGAGTCATTGCCTACAGACTGCTTTAATCTAATTCTAGAAACCAATAAATTGCAATCTAATTGTGAAATGATGAAAGACAGTGATTTGAAGAAACGAATGTGTTTACATGCAGTTTAGTCCAAGTTCAGTTTTGTAGAAAAGAGTCAGAAATATCTAATCTCTACTTCAGGGGTAAAAATGCATCTAGGGGTACACACCCATATAGCCGGGTATGTATCTCCCTTTGTGTGCCTTGCCTTCCATGCCTGGGAGTCTATTTCTGTCGAGTCGGATAATACCAGGCCTGCATATCCCAGCCTCCAGAGCCCCTCAGGGTAAAGAGCTGGGGAACAGCAAGTCCCCAGAACAATCGGGGAGCCTGTTCACAGTGTTGGCTGCCTGTGTTGCTACTCTGCCAGTCTGTCTGAAGCATTTGGGGAACACCCAGTCTTTGCAGAAGCTTGAACTTGGCGCTAGATAACAAAAATTAATAAAGAATAAATTTTCCCCGAAGCTGAGAACAGGGACCTTTACTCTCCTGTCTAATTTTCCTGCCATTCAGCCACATTTTTACCAGAAAACCCAGTGCAGTGCACATATGTGCTGGGAGGAGGGAGAACACAGACTCCTTCCCAGCCCACCTGGACATGCTGGGTCTAACAGTCTCTCCAATGATCAACTGTTAAAATATATTCAACTCTGTTCATTTCACAAAACAATGATGGTCTTCACACCTCTCGCCTTGGTCCATACTGTCACTCTACTGAAACACCCACACATTCCTTCTCTCAAGACTGACTCCTGCTTGTCCTTCTAGACTCAGCTGTGCTGTCCTCCTGGGAAGCCTTTCTTAACCTCTCATTTGCACTCTTAGTTAAGTCCTTCCTCAATGCTCCTTCAGTGTCTACCCAATTCCATTTTGCATCTTCCTATCGTGATGACTATTGTACTCAGTTACTATCTTTTCTTAAAAAAATCTCTCCTATTAGATAGTTTCTACAAAGTCTGGCCTATCATGTTTATCTCTATATCCTCAAGACCTGATATCATACACGGCTTATAGCAGGCATTTCATTCATTCAAAAATATGTGTTGGGATTGTACTGTGTGCTAGGTACCATGTAGGGTGCTGCAGCTAATCATCATTTTTGCTTGCTAAATGAATAGTCTCCCATCCTTTGGTTCTTTGCCATCTTCTGCAGTACAGTAGAAAAGAAACCTTGCTGGGTGGGTTAGGTACCAAGGCCTGAATGCAAAGAATGAGAGTGATCTCCCTCCTGATTCTTGTTTACATGTATTGACTGCTCACTGTGGGCCAAGCACTGTGCTTAGAGCTTTATGTGCATTCACACACTTAATCCTTTGGTCCTTGTACCACCTTTATCTCCATTTTATAAATAAGGAAACTGAGGTGTAGAGGATGCTGTTTGCCCAAGGTTACAGGGCTAGTAAGTCCAGCTAGGATTCAAAGCCAGGCCTTTGTCACTACATTATACTAAACTATTGGTAGGAGATGGAGAATACGTTGTCTTTTTCTGATCTCCATGAATGGAACTTCATTTCAGCCCCAAGTGGGGTATCCTTCAGACGGAGAAAGACCTGCAGCCTGAGCTCTGAGAAGCCAGCGCAGTCAGCCACCATTCTGCCATGCAACAGCGAGCAGCTATGGGTTCTCATCCATTTAGCGGGCAATGTAGTATGATGGATAAGAACCCAACATGAACTAAACATTCTGCCCTTGCGTCCTACCTCTACAACGTCCTAGCTCTAGGACTTTTGTGAGTCCCTTAACCTCTGTCTCCTCATCTGTAAAATGGGGAGAGACAGACTGGAAGAGGGTGATCAACCATCCCAGCTTGCCAGGGAAGGTCCTGCATCCTAGAAAACCCATCACTCCCAGGCAAACCAGGATGGTTGGTCACTCTAAGCTAATTTTTTTGCTTCGGGACTCATGGTCTATAAGAGGCCCATTTAAGTTGAGTATTATGAAGCACAGCTATTGATGAGTCTTCTGCAGCAGCGCTCACACTTTAACCTACATAGGAATCACCTAGAGAGCTTGTTAAACACACATTGCTGAACCCCACCCCAGAGTTTCCGATTCAGTAGGTCAGAGGTGGGGCCTGAAAATTTGCATTTTAACAAGTTTCCAAGTGATGCAGCTGCTGCTGGTCCCAGAACCATACTTTGAGAATTACTGGTCTACGCATTTAAAAATTGCTATGTTATCAGCCAAGAAACAAAATTGTACTTGAATAGAATTTAAATTTCAGCCACCATGATGAGAAAAGGTGAAATTTTATAAATATTTCAGTTTATTTGCACTCTCACGTTAGAGCTACCCAAATTGGTATTAAGATAAAATATTACAGAGGAAGATATGTTAATAGTTGTGCTAAGAAAACAGGTTTGTTGGCTTAACCAATAAACAGTAAAACAGTTTATTTTGAATTAATCTTTAATATGCTAATATGAGATGTAAATTTCTGGGACATGTCACATTTCCCCAACTTTTTGACCACAGAAATCTTTGTTCTCCAGTATCTGGAAATGACTGCTCAACTTAAAATGGAGTAATAAATCATTCTATCAGTTTTAAAGCAACATTTAAGCCCCGATTTCTTACTTCCTAATTAGCTAAACAGTTGCTAAATCGAATTATATAGTGTTGTAGGTAGTAAAAACATTCTTTATCCCATAGATTTCCATAGATCACTGTATGGGTCAAATATAACTTAGGTTATTCATACATATTTTTTTCGTTTCCAAAGAAGGCCTCGAGAGCAATCTTTATTCTTGCAGCGGACACTTCTTGGGATGGCTGTGTGGCTCATAGAAATCCCTTCTCTGAGAGTGGTACACGGTGGCTATGTCTGTGCCAACAGAGCCTCTCAGTAGCCATAGTCCAGGGTGGTCTTCTGACCAAGCTGCCTGATCTGTCCCAGAAATTTGCAATTGTAAGCTAAAAGACAGAAGCTGGAAAGCCTTTGGAGCTTCTATCAATGGAGTAGCTCTAGTGAGAAGGTCTTTGTGTCTCAATTTCCCCATATTTAAAAATGGGGCAGATAATAGTATTTACCTCATACAGCTCAGGTAAGGATTGAATGAGTTAATACACATGGAGTTCTTAGGGCAGTGACTGATGTGTGGTAAGAGCTTCCTAACTGTCTTGCTTACTAATGTTGTTATTAATTCCTGCTGCTCAAGTCTCTAGAGATGACAAGGATTCTGCCCTCCCTAATCTCTGTGGTTCAACTTCTTAGCTTTCATGAAATAATATGGTGTCCTTCCAAAATATTCCTCTATAGCAGGTGGTAGGCAGAATAATGGCCTCCCAAATACATCTATGTTCTAATCCCTGGAACCTATGAATCTGTTACCTTGCATGGTTAAAGAGACTTTGTTGATGTGATTAAATTAAAGATTTTAACATAAGGAGATATCTGAGTGGACCCAAGGAAATCACATGGGTCCTTATGAGGGAAAGAGGGAGATAGTAGGGTCAGAAGAGAGACGTGATAATGCGAGCAGAGTCAGAGAGAGAGTTGAAGATGAAACACTGCTGGCTTGAAGATGGAGGAAGGGGGAACAAGCAAAAGAATGTAGGCAGCTTCTAGAATGTGGAAAAATACAAGAGAATGGAATTTCCCATGCACACTGCCAATACTGTTAGCCCAGTGAGAACTATTTTGGACTTCTGACCTTCAGAACTGTAAGATAATTGTGTTTGAAGCTACTAAATTAGTGGTAATTTGTTACAGCAGCAGCAGGAAACTAATATATGGCATAAGCTAACCAAAGCTAGATTCTGTTGCTCACAAGAAATAAACAAACAGTTTAATGACAGCTCTACAGACACTAGAAGAGTCTAAAGAATGGGCAGGTCTCTGCTGGGTAATTCTTCAGGTCCTTTTGGCATCTATTGGGATCACTAGGGGGCATTCTACCTGTAGCTGAATTGGTCTTGTGGGGAACTGGCTTTTAAGATGACCTTACTCATTTGTCTGGCACCTTAGCAGGGACAGTTGGAAGGCTAAGCCTTTCTCTCTCTCCATGTGGGCTCAGGGACTCTCTACATGATCTTTCCAGCAGGATTGCTGGACTTCACACAGGGCAGCACGGAGATCCAAGAGTGAGTGTTCCAAGAGAACCAGACAAAGGCTCTAAGGCTTCTTATGAGCTAGTTTTATTGCTTATGGAGCAGTGTATAAAGTTAGCTACACACACATACATACACACACACACACACACACACACACAGCATGTGGCTAAGAACTGGGGAGGGGTAGTGCCCCTAGAGCAAGGCTGGAGGTGCTATTACCAGTGGAGGGAGAAAGGATGCTAGAACCAAAATGACAGGAGCCTCCCAATGAAGATACAGAAGCCAGCCAGGTGAGAAATGAAAGAAAAGCCCCTACTTTAAAGAGTGAGTCCATAGCTTAAGAGAGATCAAATATGTAAAATGTGTTGAACGAATGGGGACTATGGGTTTCATGATTTGTTTCTTGTTTAAATTATTTTTAATGTACTGATAAAATAATAATATCAAGAGAAATAAAAACGTTCAGGAGCCTACCACATTGGCACATGGTTTTGAGTTTTTTTCTTTCCTTCCAGTCCATACCCTTGGCATAAATATTTTTTGAAGGTTAACTAATTTGTCATTTGACCTTTAGAATACCCACACAACCAGGATACACTAAAGTACGATGCCTTTATTTACCATTCTGTGAAAGTTTATATAGAAACACATTTAATTTCATTGAGATTTTTTCTTTACTTCATAAACTGCAATTGTCTTAAATGACTTTAAAGAAAAACTCATCCATAATTCTGACACTATAATACAGTGACTTTAATGTTTGCATATTACCTGTTAGTCTTGGTTCATATATATTCACGCTTTTTTCCCCCCAAAATTGGAATCACACAGTTTTGCATTCTTTTTTTTTTTTTAAAGAACAAAATACTAACCACGATCTCTTGTTTTTCATTTTAGGAAGTCTTAAAACTGATGTTTATTATTTGCATAATATTCCATCTAGTGGTAGAGCATAATTTCCTAAGGCTAACCCCTATTGTTAGACATTTGGGTTGTTTCCATTTCCAATTTTCAGGCATAGCATTTTACTTTTGTCAGTCTAATTCCTGGAGAAAAAAGTCTTCAGGGCAGTAACAGCCTCAGCCAGGATGAATGTGCTTCTATACTCGGTAAGCACAGCTATAGTCTAGGCCACATAGGATGAGCCTATGGTCATGCCACTGGCAAGTCAACTTACCAGCTTCCCACATCCTTGGTAGTACTGGGTGTTATTTTAAAAAACAAAGCACAGTGAAGTGGGAGGAATTGGTTTAATAGGCATAAAATGGTATTTGTTCTTCTTGAACTGTTTATTTTTCTGTTTTTTCCAACTATATAATTTAATAGTTTTAAATTTACAGAGAAGTTGAGAGAATAATATCCTTATATCTCCTACACCTAGATCCACTAATTGCGAATATTTTGCCACATTTGCTTTTTCTCTTTCTTTCTCTTTGTCTCTCTTCCGCGCGCTCCCTCTCTCTCACGTACACACACACAATTTCCTTTTGCTGAACCGTCTGAAAGTTCCAGATATCATAATACCTGATGCTTAAATACTCAATCATGTGTCTCCTACATAACCAAAATACCATTGCCATACACAAGAAATTCAACATTGATACAAAATAGTATCTAATATACAGTACATAAGCATATTTCCCCCAGTAATTCCAAAATATCTTCTAAAGGTACTTTTTAAAATTTGGGATTCAATCAAGGTTCATACATTGCATTTCTCTGTCACATCTTTTAGCTTTCTTTTGGTCTAGAAAAGTGCCCTGCCGTATGTTTAACTCTTTCAGAGATTGACTTTTATCTGAAGAGTGCTGACCAGTTGTTTTATAGTATATCTCACATTCTGGATTTGCCACATTGTATTCCCACGATTAAATTCAGGTCAAACATTTTGGTCGAGAGCACTATCCGTGTGCTCCTCACTGCATCTCATCAGGAAGCACATGATGTCAGGTTGTCCAGTTACTGGTCATGCTACGTTTCATCACTGGGTTAAAGTACTGTCTGTTGTGAAAGCAGCTTTTCCCTTTGTAATTAATAATTAATCTATACAGGTGATACTCGGAGACTGTGTGACTATCTCTTTCCCCAACAATATTTCACCCAGAGGGTTTGGGATTCCTTGACAATGCCACCTAATTAGTTACTACATTGGTGGCTACAAATGGTATTTTGCTGTTGTTGTTGTTGTTGTTTTAATTATTTATTTATTTACTTTTGGCTGCATTGGGTCTTCGTTGCTGTGCGCAGGCTTTCTCTAGTTGCGTCGAGCGGGGGCTACTCTTTGTTGCGGTGCACGGGCTTCTCGTTGTGGTGGCTTCTCTTGTTGCGGAGCGCAGGCTCTAGGTGTGCGGGCTTCAGTACTTGTGGCACACAGGCTCAGTAGTTGTGGCACATGGGCTTAGTTGTTCTGTGGGATCTTCCCGGACCAGGGATCAAACCCGTGTCCCCTGCATTGGCAGGGGGATTCTTAACACTGCGCCACCAGGGAAGTCCCTACAAATAGTATTGTTAATCCAATTATTATTCCTTTTTACAGATTAGCTGATATACTTCTGTATAAATGAGCTATATCCCCCCCTTAAAATATCAGTATGAACTCTGTTTTCCATGCCTGTGTAGTCTTTTCTCACATTGACACTGCACTTGGCCATATGACTTGCTGTGGTCATTGGGACCCTAGCAAGCAAGACCAAGTAGAAGCTTGATTAGCTCTTGTTGGGACTTGTCTCCTGGGAACACTCCTTAGAACCAAGCCATCAAGCTGTAAGAAAGTACAGGTTATCCTGCTGGAGATAGAGACCACATAGAAAGACCTGGGAGAACGAGACACCACATGAAGAATGAGGCCAAGTGGAGAAGTACTGAGCTTCCAGCTTAAGGCAGACATAGGAGTGGTTCCAACTGACACCTCATGGAGCAAAAGAACCACCCCAGAATCATGAGAAATTATAAACTGTCATTGTTTTAAGCCACTAAGTTTGGGGCATTACACTGTATTAGATAACTAAAATAAAACACACACTCAGAGAAGTCTTAATGATATTGTTGCATAAAAAACTACCATAGGCTTAAAACAATAATTTATTATTATTTATCATGATTTAGTGGATCAAAAATTCAGAAGAGGCACAGCAGCGAAGCCTTGACGCTGCTCTACAATGTCTGAGACCTCAGCAAGGATGATTTGAATGCCGGAGGCTGGAACAGCTGGGAGCTATCTGGGTACCTCCCCCATGTATATATAAATATGGCTTATCCTCATGACTAACTTAGGCTTCCTAGCAATATAGCAACCTCATAGTACTTGTTTCTTACATGGCATTTCAGGGCTCCAAAGAGCCAGTGTTCCTAGAGACAGGAAGAGAAAGCTCTTTCTTAAGACCCAAGCCTGCATACTGGCATAGTTATTACTTCCACCGAATTCTATTGGTCAAAGCAGTGTCTGAACCTACCTATATTCAATCAGGAACACAGATTCCACCTCTTGATAGGAAGATGTCAAAAATATCTGTGGTATCTTTAATCTGCTGAACATCTCTTCCTTTTCATTCTATTCTCTCCTTCCCCTATAGGAAACCATTGTAATTGTGTGTGTGTGTGTGTGTGTGTGTGTGTGTGTGTGTGTGTGTGCGCGCGCGCATGCGCGCGCGTTTTCAAAAATAAGTGAAAAAACCCACAAGTTTTATTTCTTCTTTCTTTTAATACAATAGGTAGCAATATTTAAATGTTCTTTTGTACATTGCTTTCTTCCTAAATAGCTTTATTGAAGTATTAATAGTATGTAATAAACTTCACATATCTAAAGTGTACAACTTCATAAATTTTGACCTGAGTATATACTTATGAACCACCAATACAATCAAGATAATGAACAGGTCCATCACCTCTCTCTCTCTCTCTCTCTCTTTTTTTTTTTTTGGCCACGCCAGGTGGCTTGCAGGATCTTAGTTCACGGAACAGTGATTGAACCCGGGCCCCCGTTAGTGGAAGCACAGTGTCCTATCCACTGGACTGCCAGGGAATTCCTGACCCCTGTCTCATTACAGTCCTTCCTTCCTGCCCCTCTCTCTCACCCTGTCCCCAGGCAACCATTAATCTGCTTTCTGTCATTACAGATTAGTTTGCATTTTACAGAATTACATGTAAATGGAATAATACAATATATACTTTTTATATTCTGTTAAAACTTTGACTTCTTTCACTAAGCGTAATTATTTTGAGATTCATCCACATTGTTGCATGTATCAATAGTTCCTTTTTAAATTGATGAGTAGTTCTTAATTATATGGCTACATCACAATCTGTTTATCCATTCATCTGTTGATGAGTATTTAGGTTGTTTCTAGTTTGGGGCTTGTCATTCTGCTCAGACTGCTGTAACAAAATACCATAGACTGGGTGGCTCAAACAACAGACATTTGTTTCTCATAGTTCTGGGGACTCGGAAGTCCAAGATCAAGGTGCCGGCTGACTCAGCTCCTGATGAGGGCCCTCCTCGTGGCTTACAGACAACTAACTACCTTCTTGCTATATCTTCACAGGGTAGAGAGAGAGCAAGCGCTGGTCTCTCTCCCTCTTCTTTTAAGAACACTAAACCCCACTAGGAGGTGAATACTATTATTATCTGCATTTTACAGATAATGAAACAGAGCCACAGGTAAATGAACTTGCCTAAGTTCTCACAGCAATAAAGAGCAGAGTCAGGATTGAGACCAAGGTAGTCAAAGTCCAGGCTGCACCTTCACCATGATTCTATATCTGCTTATTGAGCACCTACTATGTGCCGGGTACTATTCTAGGTACTATGGATACCAGTTAACAAGCAAAACCACTGACCTCATCGAGCCTTCAATGGGGAGACAGAAAGTAATCACATCAATAAATCAGTCTACAATATGTCTGCTGGAGAGAAATGCTATGGAGAAAAATAAAATGGGGTAAAGAGGATAAGGAATGCTGGGGAATGCGTGCAGTGGGGGTTGCTATTTTGTAATTAAGGTTTGTCAGGAAAGAATATAACGATTAGGCCACATTTGAGCAAGAACCTGAAGAAAGTGAGGATGAAACCATGGAAAATGTTTGAGGGAAAATAAGTATAAAGTCCCTGAAGTAGAAAAATGTCCATCATATTCAAAAACAACAAGAAGGTAGGGAAAGTGGAAGGGAAGAGGTAAGAGATATCAGGGATACCAGATGAAGTAGGGTCTTACAGGCCAAGGAGGGACTTCTGAGTGAGATGGGAGCCCCTGGAGGGTTTTAAATAGAAGCAGGATGTGATTCAGTCACGAAATGTGACTGACTCACACTGTGAAAGAATTATTCTGTCTGCGGTATGGAAAGTAGATGGTAGGAGGCAAAAGCAGAAGCAGACAGACCAGATAGGAGGCTGTTGGCAGGTGAGCAGGTAAAAGGTGATGGTGGCTCTAGCCAAAGCAGCTGGTAAGAGACGAACGCCATCTTTGGGGGCACATAACAGCCTCATTGCTTGTTTCCTGGTGGCTCTTGCCTCTCAGAAACGCATCACTGACCAATGGGTGCATCCACAGACTACTTGAAGCCTGTCTATGCACTTCCTAAGTATCCAGGGTCTCCTGGGTTAAGGAAATTGTCTCATCAGAACAGCAGCTCTGTGTTGTCTGACATACCAGAATGTGTTTAGCTTAATATAGATGAATAAAGAAAAACTTTAAGGAAGTATGGCAGAGCCTCCAGTCTCTAATAAATCTGAGCATGACTGCTCTTTCAACAGTGCAGTTATGCTCAGAGTTCAGACCAAACTGCATTAACTGTTGCTTCTATGTACTCAATAAAAAATAGAAGCATGAGTCACATTCCCAATTCTAAAAGTAATACTTTTGAATACTGTAGTAACTTCGGCAGAAATGCATCCAGCTGGACCTTAAGGACTGATCCTTTGTGGAGTTACCACGGCCAAGGGCTGGTCCTTGGCTGTGAGGGGTCAGAGATTTAATTTGGTTACTAACCCAAAGTTGCTCAGAGGCTGAAGGCGGCTTCTGGCCTGACTGAAGGTGTATGTGGCCCAAAGCAGAGGTCATGCTGGTGTATCCTTCTGGGAGCCAGAGTCTGAAGAAGATGTCGTGAGATGTCAAATGGCTTAAGTGAGATGCCACACTCAGCACCAGGGTGCTCAGGAGGAAGCTGGGTCATCAAAGATCAGGACAACATAGTCATTAACTCTAGGGAACAACTGCCTGGGTTCAAATCCTGATTCTGCCACTTAAATTACTTAATCTTCCTGTACTTACACTAAATGAGTTAAAATGCATGAGTTACTTAAAATAGTACCGGACATATTGTGTAATTACATGATAATATCATAAAGGGTAGAACAAAGATAGGGTAAATCGGAACAGCTACCAAGGGATCAGATTGGAAAAGAACCTATATTTTACAAGGTGAAGCCCCAAGACTACTTCTCCCTGGTTAAGATCTGCCTGAACACTGGACCCTAGCAGCATGCACCTCCTCATCTCCAGAACCTAAGAATATGTTACCTTAAGTGGCAACAGGGACTCTGCAGATGTGATTAAGGATCTTGAGATGGGAAGATATCCTGGATTATCCAGGTGATCCCAAGATCATCCCAAGGATCCTTATAAGAGGGAGACAGGAAGATAAGAGGAATACATGTGAAAACAGAAGCAAATTAAAATAGGATGATGTGGGATGTGGTAAAATGTGAAATAAGCTTTAAAAACTCATTACTGATCGCCCTGTAGGATGATCACCTTCTATACATGGGAAGGAGTCTTGAGAAATGCCTTTCCAACTGTGAAGCATTGGCATAGCTCAAAGAGAGGACCTGGATGGAGCCTGGAGTTTTTTTTCCCCCCTGTAACTCTGAAGATTAGCTTGTTTGTTCTTTCTAGGGCAAAAGAGGAGAATGTGTTAAAAGACCTTCATACAGCAGATACACAATAAATATATTATTATTATTATTATTCATTATTTGTCAATGCCCAGCCCTCTGCGGTTCTGAGTTCACTGGGCAAGTAAAGTTACAAATACACAGCAATTGGTTTCACTTACTAGGGCAATGGTCTGTTTAAAATATTTACGGTTAGAGGGCAGGTGATAGAAAGGTCATCTGAGTCCCACATCGAGGTTCACTGCAATGACAAATGGCAGTGTTCCTTCTTCAAAGGAATGCGGCTACACACCGTCACCTGCCTGGCCCCAGGGTGAGTGCCTGGCACGTGTGAGCTGCTGGGCAGAAAAGGCGCCCAGTGTTTCCCTAGCGAGGCATATAGGAGACACTGCCCCATGACTGCTGATGACCTTCAAGTCCCTTGTCGCCAAGTACAAGCAAGGAGCTTCCCATACATGAGCTGGCTGGTTGCTGCCTTAGTTCTGAACCACCTTCTCCTGGCTGCTGACTCCTCCATTTTGATTCTTGTCTTTAACTTTAGATTTAACCTTCAGGTTAAACCTTCAGGTTTAACCCCAATGACCCTGGATCTTTCAACAGCAATTCTTGTTCTCTGTCCTAGCTGTGCTGCTGCCTCACACCAGGTCACATAACCCTCCCCTCCAAGTTCACTTCAACCCTCCGAAGCAGCTTTTTCCCCAGGCACTACCCATGTGAACAACCCTCCATCCCTCAGGCTTTCCCTATCACATTTCATGAACTTGAAACTAAGCATTCAGGGTGTCTTTCAGGGAAATCAGTCTAGAGACAGTATAGTAATGGCAGTTAACCAAGCAGTTTCTGGAAAACACTGCCTGGCTTTGAAAAGTAGATCTTCCACTTATTAGCTATGCAAACTTGGGCAAATTACACCCCTTCTAAGTCTCAACCTTCTCATCTGTAAAATGGGGCTAATGATTCAATGAGGTAATGCCTGTAAAGGGTTAGCTCAGGGGACTTCCCTGGTGGCGCAGTGGTTAAGAATCCGCCTGCCAATGCAGGGGACACGGGTTCGAGCCCTGGTCTGGGAAGATCCCACATGCCACAGAGCAACTAAGCCCGTGCACCACAGTTACTGAGCCTGCGCTCTAGAGCCCACGAGCCACAACTACTGAGCCCACGTGCCACAACTACTGAAGCCCACGCGCCTAGAGCCCGTGCTCCGCAACAAGAGAAACCACCACCGTGAGAAGCCCGCACACTGCAACGAAGAGTAGCCCCCGCTTGCCGCAACTAGAGAAAGCCCGCATGCAGCAACGAAGACCCAATGCAGCCAAAAATAAATAAATAAATACATTTATTAAAAAATAAAAAAGAGTTAGCTCAGGGTCTGGCACATAGTAAATAAATGTTAGCTACTACTGGTGCCACTCTTGGTCCTTTATCACAGATTTACTCAGTGGCATCATAGTGACCTTAAAGCATCGAAGGCTGCTTAACTTTCCACCAAAGTATAATGCAACGTAAGAGCATGCACTTTATCAATCTTAGTTGTAAGAATGGATCCTCTTTCTCTAAAATCAAAATGGGAAAATATGTGGTTGTGTGGCTCATGTAAAAGATGACACGGTGACTCTCTGGAGGTTTTTTATCCAGTAGATGTGACAGGAGACCTGTGGCAGAAACAGTCTGATCCAAGGCTTAACCACAGAGCATTCTGAGAAAATACTGTGGAAAGATGATAGTCCATGGCTGGGCAAAAGAAGTAGAGAATAAGACTGAAAAGATAGGAAGGGGATGGTGATGGAGGGCCTCGAATGCCAGGTTGAACAGTAAGTGGTGAAGTTGCAAGGCTATAGGCTTTAGAGATCCACAGCCTGGGTGTGAATCCTCCACCTCATACTAGGTAAGACAGTGGCACTCAAATTTTTCTAAACATGACACACAGTAAGAAAAACATTTTACGTTTGTTCCAGCACGTGCGCGCGCGCGCACACACACACACACACACACACACGCACACTCCTGAATCAAAGGTTAATGAAACAGCTCCTACCCTTAATATACATGATGTATTCTGATGTTTTCTCTTCTACTTTATTTCATTTCTTAAAGCTGCTAGCCACGGCCACTAAATTGATCTCACGACTCATTAACGAGCTGCATCCCACAGGTGAACTACAGAAAAATTACTTCATATCTCTTAACTTTGATCCTTATCTATGAAGAGGAGATAATGCCAATACTATAGAGTTGGGGATTAAATAAGACAAAGAATGTAAAGCACCTAATACAGTGTTTGATACATAACACATACTCAGTAAGTGGCAGTTGAAAATCTTTTTGCAATTTATTGATGGAGGTGAAGAGAAAGACTTTGAGGAGTTAAAGATTCCTGGGAATTTTAAGCCTAGTGACTAGAAAGAATTGTGCAGTGAAATGAATTGGGTAAGGAGGTGGCATAAGGCTGACTGGGAGATATTTAAGGTTTTGTTGCATAGCTTCAGTTTTGCTTTTATTTTCGGACTATAAAAATCATACCTGCGGGGGCTTCCCTGGCGGCGCAGTGGTTGGGAGTCTGCCTGCCAGTGCAGGGGACACGGGTTCGAGCCCTGGTCTGGGAGGATCCCGCATGCCGCGGAGCGGCTGGGCCCGTGAGCCACAATTGCTGAGCCTGCGCGTCTGGAGCCTGTGCTCCACAACAAGAGAGGCCGCGATAATGAGAGGCCCGCGCACCGCGATGAGGAGTGGCCCCCACTTGCCGCAACTGGAGAAAGCCCTTGAGCAGAAACCAAGACCCAATACAGCCATAAATAAATTAATTAATAAAAAAAAAATCATACCTGCAGGGCTTCCCTGGTGGCGCAGTGGTTGAGAATCTGCCTGCCAACGCAGGGGACACGGGTTCGATCCCTGGTCCGGGAAGATCCTACATGCTGTGGAGCAACTAAGCCCGTGCGCCACAACTACTGAGCCTGCGCTCTAGAGCCTGCGTGCCACAACTACTGAAGCTTGTGCACCTAGAGCCCGTGCTCTGCAATGAGAAGCCCATGCACCACAACGAGGAGTAGCCCCCGCTCGCCACAACTAGAGAAAGCCCACACACAGCAGTGAAGACCCAACACAGCCAAAAATAAATAAATAAAATAAATAAATTAAAAAAAAAATCATACCTGCTCACTCTGCAGTTTGGTTTTTGTATTTTTAATTGTTCATAATACTTTAACATGTAAAAGTTTAAAATATTTATGTATTTTAAACATTCACTCAAATTCCTTCAATTGCTCTTATTATTTTAAATAAATTTATTTTTTACTTATTTATTTTTTGGCTGTGTTGGGTCTTCGTTGCTGCGCGTGGGCTTTTCTCTAGTTGCAGAGAGCAGGGGCTACTCTTCGTTGCGGTGTGTGGGCCTCTCATTGCAAAGACTTCTCTTGTTGCAGAGCACGGGCTCTAAGCGCATGGCCGGGCACATGGGCTCAGTAGTCGGGGCACATGGGCTCAGCAGTTGTGGCCCGCGGGCTCTAGAGTGCAGGCTCAGTAGTTGTGGCGCACTGGCTTAGCTGCTCTGCGGCATGTGGGATCTTCCCAGACCAGGGATCGAACCCATGTCCCTTGCATTGGCAGGCAGATTCTTAACCACTGCGCCACCAGGGAAGTCCCCCTTCAATTGCTTTTAGACTTAGAAAACTCTTCCCCACAATTAGACAAGTTAAATATTCACCTCCATTTTATTTTACTTCTTTATATTAATGGTTTCATTTTAACATTTAGTTATTAATTCTTCTGAAATTTATTTGATGTGTGTGCGTGAGGTGAGGTTCTTACTTGATATTTTTCCAAATAGGTAGCCAATTTTCCTAATACATTGTTTAATAGTCCATCCCTTTCACACTGGCTCGTTATATTTATTTTATTATTTATTTTACCCATGTATATTATATATATGTATGTGTGTGTGTTTGGGTTATTTTCAAATCCATCTTTTCTATATTTTGTTCAGTTTATTCTTGTGATCTTATCACACGTTTTTTCTTTTTTGTGGTATTGAGAAATTTTTTAAACATAGAAAAGTACAGAAAGTAATAAACTCTATACCCACCTCTCAGAATTAACAAATATTACTATATTTGCTTCAGATATTTTTTAAATTAATAAACTTTATTTTTTTAGAGCAATTGTAGGTTCACAGCAAAATTGAACAGAAAGTACAGAGCGTTCTCCTATACCCCCATGCCCACACATGCACAGTACCTCCCCCCATTATCAACATCCTGCCCCAAAGGGGCACATTTGTTAATTGATGAATCTACAGTGATATATCATTAGTACCCAAAGTCCACAGTTTACATTAGGGTTCACCTTTGGTATTGTACATTCTATGGATTTTGACACATGTATGACTTGTATCCACCATTGTAGTATCATGTGGAATAGTTCAGCTGCCCTAAAAGTCCTCTGTGCTCTGAGTCCTCTGAGCTATTCATCCCTCCCTCCCACCTAACCTCTGGCAAACACTGATCATGTTACTGTCTTCACAGCTTGTCTTTTGCAGAATGTCATATAGTTGGAATCATATAGTATGTAGCTTTTTCAGATTGGCTTCTTTCACTTAGTAATGTGCATTTAAGGTTCCTCTATGTCTTTTCATGGCTTTTCATAGTTCATTTCTTTTTAGCACTAAAAAATATTTCATTGTTTGAATATACCACAGGTTAATTCATTCATTCACTTACTAAAAATATCATGGCTGTTTCCAAGTTTTGGCAACTATGAATAAAGTTTCTATAAACACTGATGTGCAGGTTTCTATGTGGACCTAAGTTCTCATTTCATTTTGGTATATACCAAGGAGTCCAGTTCCTGGATTGCATGCTAAGAGTATGCTTAGTTTTATAAGAAACTGCCAAACTATCTTCCAAGGTGGCTGTACCATTTTGCATCCCTACCAAGAATGCTTGAGAGTTCCCGTTCCTCCACATCCTCACCAACATTTGGTATTGCCAATGTTTGGGATTTTAGCTACTCTAATAGGTAGGTAGTGGTATCTCGTTGTTTTAATTCATAATTCCCTAACGATATATGACGTTGAACATCTTTTCATAAACTTACTTGCCAACTGTATTTCTGCTTTGGTGAGGTGTCTGTTCAGGTCTTTTGCCTATTTTTCAATTGGGTTGTTCATTTCTTATTGTTGAGTTTTAAAAACTCTTTGTATGTTTTGGATAATAGTCCCTTATCAGAGGTATCTTTTGAGAATATTTTCTCCCAGTCTGTGGTTTGTCTTCTCAACATCTTGACAGTGTATTTTGCAGAGCAGAAGTTTTTAATTTTAATAAAGTCAAGCTTCAGATATTTTTAAAAACCAAAAACATTACAGATATAATTGAATTGATTTTTATACCCTTCTCTTTCATTTTCTTACCTGTCTAGAGGCAAATCCCTGTCATGAAGTTCATGTGTACATATCTTATCCATGTTGTTAACACTTGCATTTCACATGTACCCATAAACCAGATATAATCTTATTTTGTTTGTTTTTAAAATTTACAGCAATGCTATCATACTGTAAAGGTCATTCTGTAATTCTTCTTTTTCAAGCAAAATTATATTTTTGAGATATATCCATGTTTATACTCACAATCTAATTTATTCACTTAAACTATAGTATAGCATTCTGTCAAAAACAAAACAAAAAACAAACACATTAGTGCATTCACCAATAGACAAACATTCAGATATTCAGGCTTGTTTCAATTTATTTTGGCAATTAACAACAAGGCTACAAAGAAATTATAGTATGTCTCTTTATGTATATATGCAGAAATTCCTCTATGTATAGACACAGATGTGGAACTGGAATTTGTAGTGTAAGGATCTTCAACTTCACTAGATATTGTCTAATGACTCTTGAAAGAGGTTGTACTGATTTACATTCTCAGCAACAGTGTACAAATCCCCATGGCCTCTAATTCTAACATTTGTTCTTGCCAGACTTCAGAACACTTTTGGCCAAGTAGCTGAGACAGTTTTTCGGTGTAAAAAACTATCCCATTTTAAAATGTTTTAGTTTTTTCTAGATTATAAATGAGGTTTAGCATGTTATCATATGTTTTTTGTCCTTTTGGTTTATTTTTTCTATAAATTACCTGTTCATAACATTTGCCCATTTTCTATTTTTCCTACTGATTTCAAGACATTCTTTAAAGGACACTAATGATTTGTCTGTTATTACGTTGCAACTTTTTTCTTTCAGTCTTTAGATTTTGTTTTAACTTTGTTAAAGATACCTATGGTTATATAGGTTATATGGTTAAAGCCAAATTTACTGATTTTCTCTTATTCCTTAACTTTTTAAAGAACCTCATTGAAGAACTCCTTTTCTACTCTGAAACCATGGAGACATTATCCTATATTTTTGTCTAAAAGTTATAAAGTTTCTATATTTGGTAGAGTACATCCCTTTCCTTTACTGTCCCAGAGTCATCTTGGCTCTTGTATGTTAGACGTCAGAGAAAACAAAATAGTCCTTTAGACACCCAGGAAAATGATTACATCATCTAAAACAAGTAAATTAAGATTGGCCTCAGACATCTCTTAGATACATGAAGAAAGGATGCCAAATACAATGAAGGCTAAACGGGTGTGGGAAGGTTCCTAAAGAAGACACCCAAGGCTGCAAACCTCCCACAAAGGAGGCAAAGTGCCAAAGAAAATAACACTCTACAGGGAAATCCAACAATCCCATGTTGGAAGAGCCTCAAGAAGTTTGAAAAGCACTTTGTTGGAGGGGGTGGGAAAACGAGTACTCACCTACATTGCCAGTGGAACTGTTAATCATTACAACCCCTATCATGGTCAATTTGGCAGTCTTTTTTAATTAAAAAAAATTGAAACCTAGCAATTCAACTTCTAACAATTTCTCCCATGGAAATATTACTCTTACATGAGTGAAATGTTGTATATAAAAGGCTATTCATTGCAGCCCTTTCCCTACCAGCAAAATGATGGGTACAACTTAGATTTCCATCAATGGAGGACTGGATCTGTAAATAATGGGATGGGAACACACTGGAGCATAACCATTAATAAAGGGGATAGTACTGTATGCACTATCATGGGAAAATCATTAAGAGACACTGTTAGCTGAAAAAGTCAAGGTACATATAACACAAATTATCAATATGTTTGTTTGTTTGTTTTTTTAAAAAGAAGTTACGGGACTTCCCTGGTGGTGCAGTGGTTGAGAATCTGCCTGCCAATGCAGGGGACACGGGTTCGAGCCCTGGTCTGGGAAGATCCCACATGCCGCGGAGCAACTAGACCTATGAGCCACAACTACTGAGCCTGCGCGTCTGGAGCCTGTGCTCCGCAACAAGAGAGGCCGCAACAGTGAGAGGCCCGCGCACCGCGATGAAGAGTGGCCCCCACTCGCCGCAACTAGAGAAAGCTCTTGCACAGAAACGAAGACCCAACACAGCCAAAAATAATAAATAAATAAATTAAAAAAAAAAAAAAAAAGAAGTTACAAGTAAATGCTTGAATATGCATAGAACAGCCCTGGGAGGATATCTAAATGCGTGGTAGAGGATAATGAGGGAGAAACTTACTTTCTACACTGTTTGAATTTTTATCCATGTTCCTGATCTACAGATACAAACCAACTCAAGTTGATCTACAAATTCAAGGTAATCCCTATCAAAATTCCAGCTGCTTTTTTTGCAGAAATTGACAAAACAGATCTTAAAATTCCTATGGAAATGCCAGGGACCCAAAATAGCCAAAACAACCTTGAAAAAGAACAAAGTTAGAAGACTCACACTGCCTATGATAGCTATTAAATAAACAAATTTTCTTTAAAAGGAAAAAAAATTGTCTATTTCATTCTTTTTAAATTTAATGGCATAAAATTTTTCATAGACTTGTCATGTACTCGTTTACTTTCTACTCTAACTCTAGTTATGTTCACCTTCTTTAGCTTAATAATGGTGAAGAATAGAGACTCTGCTTAGGGTCTTTTCAACTGATCATGAAACTTGAGCAAAGAGCCTCTCTGTGCCTTAGTTTCCTATTATGTAAATAATAATTATAATAGTATTCATTTCGAGGCTTGTTGTGAGGATTAAATGAGTCATGTCAAGTACTTAGAAGACTTTACTTGACACTAAGAAACTTCTCAATAAATATAAACTTTATTACCATTTCTACGTTATGTATTTACGTCTTTTAACTTAATTAGTCTTGCTAGAAGTTTACCTAGTTTATTAGTCTTTTCCAAAAATCCAGCTTTTTTTTTCCTATTTAAATAATTCCTTTTATATGTACAATTTCTTCTTTGGGGTTTCCTCTGCTGTTCTCTGACGAGTTTCTTGTGTTGAATGCTTAAGCTATTCATTACACACCCTTCTTTTCTCATAAATGCGCTTAAAAGTTATAAATTCCCCGTCAGTATTGTTTAGTCATAGCCAATAAGATTTGGTATGTAGCTTGTTGTTTTTTTTAATTGTCATTCAATTTTAAATATTTCAGAATTTCTGTTATGATTTTTTCTTTAGCCTACGGATTATTTAGAAGTATGTTTTTTCTTTTATAAACTGTTTGAATCAGATTTCTTGGGTGCAAAGAACAAAAATCAACTCTAGCTGGTTTGAGTGGGAAAGTAATGTATTATATCAGAATCACTGGGAAGTCTGGAGAACGAGGCTCAGAAAATGGCTGAAACCAAGGAGGGCAAGACACAGCCAAGCTCACATGACAGGAACAGTCAGCTTAGGACCAGCTTCTGGCTTTTCTCTGGACACACTGCTACCACATGGCTTCTGCCTGGGAATAGTCACTGCTGGTGCTGAAATGTCACTTCTGCTACCCTGTCATTGTCCTTCTTTTCAAACATTCTTGTAGCTAATCATTTTTTAATGATTTTTTTTTGGAATTTTCAGTTTTTTAAAAAACTTCTTTTTTTTTTTTGGCCGCACCATGTGGCATGCGGGATCTTGGTTCCCCAACCAGGGATCAAACCTGTGCCCCCTGCATTGGGAGCACAGAGTCTTAACGACTGGGCTGCCAGGGAAGTCCCCAAGACTTCTTAATACGGAAAATTTTAAACAAAAGAAAAGTAGAGAGAATATTATAATGAAATTAAATGTGACAATCACCTCAGTTTCAGCAATCATCAGCATTTTCTAGCAAGTTTTTAAAAATTCCATTGGAATTTTGTTAAATGTTAAATATTAACGTAGTAGAAATTGGCATCTTTAATCTTTTATTTATTTATTTATTTTTGACTGCATTGGGTCTTCGTTGCTGCGCGTGGGCTTTCTCTAGTTGCAGCGAGCCGGGGCTACTCTTGGTTGCAGTGCGCGGGCTTCTCATTGCGGGGGCTTCTCCTGTTGTGGAGCACAGGCTCTAGGCGTGTGGGCTTCAGTAGTTGTAGCACGCAGGCTCAGTAGCTGTGGCTCTCAGACTCCAGAGTGCAGGTTCAGTAGTTGTGGCGCACAGGCTTAGTCGCTCCACGGCATGTGGGATCTTCCCGGACCAGGGCTCGAACCCATGTCCCCTGCATTGGCAGGCAGATTCTTAACCACTGTGCCACCAGGGAAGCCCTGGCATCTTTAATCTTTAAGTCTTTCATGAAGGAATATTGTGTCTCTCCCTATTTATTCAAATATAATTTCTCCAAAAGAATCACTCACACTATTTATTCAAATATAATTTCTCCAAAAGAATCACTCACACACACTCTACGTAAGTGAAAAAAAACCTTCTTGACCATATTTCCGCATGTGATTATCTACTGAAATGTAACGAAAACGTTCCGTTTTTAAAACAAATTGTGATGGGCGATGAACAGTGGATACTGTACAACAATGTGAAATGGAACAGATCGTGGGGCAAGCGAAATGAACCACCACCAACCACACCAAAGGCCGGTCTTCATCCAAAGAAGTTGATGTTGTGTATATGGTGTGATAGAAAGGGAGTCTTCTATTATGAGCTCCTTCCGGAAAACCAAACGATTAATTCCAATAAGTACTGCTCCCAATTAGACCAATTGAAAGCGGCACTCGACAGAAAGCATCCAGAATTAGTCAACAGAAAACGCATAATCTTCCATCAGGATAACACAAGATGGCATGTTTCTTTGATGACCAGGCAAAAACTGTTACAGCTTGGCTGGGAAATTCTGATTCATCCGCCGTATTCACCAGACATCGGACCTTCAGTCCATTTATTTCAGTCTTTACAAAATTCTCTTAATGGAAAAAATTTCAATTCCCTGGAAGACTGTATAAGGTACCTGGAACAGTTCTTTGCTCAAAAAGATGAAAAGTTTTGGGAAGATGGAATTATGAAGTTGCCTGAAAAATGGCAGAAGGTAGAGGAACAAAAGGGTGAATACGTTGTTCAATGAAGTTCTTGGTGAAAATGAAAGATGTGTCTTTTATTTTTACTTAAAAAACTGAAGGCACTTTTTGGCCCATCCAATATGTACATCATTATGATTATCCCTAATTTCTTTTTCTTTTCTTTTTTTCTTTTATTACTTTTTTCTATGTTTCAAGTGTACAGCATTGTAGTTTAACATCTGTTACAATACAGAGTCATCAACACCACAAGTCTAGTTACCATCCATCACCATACAGTTAATCCCCCTTACCCATTTTGCATACCCCCAACCCCCTTCCCTCTGGTAACCAGTACCTAATTTCCATTTTTAATGTTTTTGTTGCTATGGTGAATGAGATCACCCCAATATATCTCTAAGCAGATATTAGTGTTATATAGAAAAGCTGTTGATTTTTGAATATTTGTCTTGTATCCAGCCACTCTAGTAAGCCCTCATTAATTTTAAGTATTTTGTAGTTGATTGTCTTGGATTATCTAGGTACATAATCACATTTTCTGCAGGTAATCATAATTTTATCTCCTCCTTTTCAGGAGGTCTATTTCTATTTTATGTTTTGTATCTTACTATATTAAATAAAATACCCAGACTATATTGAATAATAAAAACCATAAATAGGCATTTTTATTTAGTATTAATTTTAATAGGTATGCCTCTAAATAGATTATAATTTGTATGATGATGGCTGTTATTTGTGAAAGATATAGTATAGTACATAGAACGTGCACTTCTATTATGTGTTTTAAAAAGACTTTTTATATCAGGTAGAAAGTGGTGTTTAATTTTATGAAATGTCTTTTGGTTATTTATTGAGATGATAATTTGGTTCCTTTGATTTATTGACATGCATTCTTTTATTAATAAATTACCTAATATTCAAGTATCTTTGAACCAGAGATAAATTTTGACTGGCACAGAGTAGATGATTTCAAAATATGCTGCTGAGTTCGATTTAATTATATTTTATTTAGGATTTTTCATGTCTAGACTTATAAGTGATATTTCATGATATTTTCTTTGCTTTGGAAAATATTTTATGCACATTTGATTATATCTACTGAAAGTCTGTAAGAACCGATAGTTAAAATTATCTGGCCCATGGGCAGCACTTCACAGCAAGAGTTCTGTGCAATATTTTATAAATTAGGGAATCTCTGGGTTAAACAGAGTTAAATAGTTATTTATCTGGGACTTCTCATAATCTTTAGTATGTCAATGTGAATTGTAAGCCTCCAGCACTTTAAAATGTATTTGGCCACAGAGCCCCGTTTTATTGATGAACTAGTATTGGGTAAAAATACTTAGAAAATACCATACTAAATCTTTCTTTGGTGAGGATTCATTGCTAAGTACTCCATTAAATTATCAACTTTATGAAGGTAGAGATTATGTCAGTCCTTCCCAGTCACTGTCATTTTCCTAGTATCTTACACAATCCCTACCTTAAAAGTCACTCAGTAAATATTTAATCAATTAACTACTTTCAGTTTTTTCACTGGTTATTGGGTCAGTCAGGATTCTCAGTTACAAGTAACAGAAACTAACTTAGGCAGCAAAGCAATTTACCAAAAGGAATCTGAGTAGCTCACAGAATTGTTGAGAGCTGGAGAGTCAGCCTCAAAGCTAGGCTTCCAAGAATAATGCCCCAAATAATTCCCCAGGCACTGGAGGCTATAAGTTAGCACTACTGCCAGGAACTCAACTTTTCTGGAATTCCATCTGCTACCAGCACTAAAGCCACCTTGGCACCAAGAATCCAGCTTTACAGACACCCCAGAAAGCTGAGTTTCTCTGCTCTCATTCTTGCTAGCAAAATGTATTCTCTATAGACCTTCCCTCTTCAAATTGTTCACTTTTGAATCTAAGTCTCACACACACATGCCTGGCTGATGATGCTGGGTAACATGTCACTGCCCCAGCTGCAAAGGAGGCTGAGCAAACATGGTTTATGGCTAATAACTTGGAAAAACAAGAACTGTAAGGAAGAATTCCTTAAACCCAAAATTCCCCAAACCCAGCAATGGTGTTCCAAAGGAAATACAGACTTTCCTCCTTCTTGGATCAATTGTGGTAATACAGTTTCTCAGAATATTATCAATTTCATGCAGATTTTAAAAACTGATTAGCTTAAACTTTTTCATAATATTCTTTTATAATTGAAAGTGTCACACCTTTATTATAGTGTTCTATTTCTATTTTATAATTTTGCTAGTGTTTTTATTTTTTTTTAATATTTATTTATTTATTTGGCTGCGTGGGTCTCAGTTGTTGCACACGGGATCCTCGCTGCCACATGTGGCATCTTCCTCGTGGCACGCGGAATCTTTAGTTGCGGCATGTGGGATCCAGTTCCCTGAACTGGGAGCATGAAGCCCCAGCCACCGGACCACCAGGGAAGTCCCAGTGTTTTTGTTCTTGATTATGTTTTCCAGAAGTGTTACTCTTTTTTAACGTTCCCCTCGAAGGCATTTTATGTTTTCCAAAGAACCAGCTCTTTGATTTATCTTCTAGTTGGGTAGGCTTTCATTGTTACTATCTTTTTAATTTTATTTTTCTTGAAATTGTCTTCGGTATTTTTTAAAATCTGAATGCTCAGTTCATATATTTTTACACTTTCTTGTTTAATAATAAAAAAACATTTGAAGACGCACATTTGCCTCTAATTATTGCTTTAGCCACATCTCATAAATTTAGATTATGTAATATTCTCATTTTTGTCATGTTCCAAGAAATCTCTAATTATTGTTTGGATTTCTCTTGTGACCCAATCATTACTTAGAAGAACACGTTTAAATTGTTGAGCAGTTGATGCTTTTTCATTTAAAATATTTAATATTAATTTCTTGTTTTCTTGCATTTTAGCCAGAGAATATAGCCTGAATTTCTTGAGATTTTCTTGACCCATTCTGGTAAATGTCCATGGAACTTGGAAGAGAAGATATATTCCCTATGTGCAGATTGCAAATGTTGTAAAAAGTAATTTAGACTTTGTTTCTTAGCTTTTTTTATCATATTAGTAAAATCTATACTAAAGTAATGAATAAAATCAGGCCTAGAGAATTGTTATAAAAACAAGAACAAGCCATGTTAGTGGGAGGGACAGTGATTGAGAGAAAAGAGAAGAGATCAAAAGGATATTGGAAGCGCTGGGAGAGTAGGAGGAAAGGCGAGCAAAGGAGAGGAGTCAGAAGAGCAATACAGACTTTAAAGAAAGTACAGTTGCTCAGGAGGGCAGATCTGGAACACATTTTAGACATACAGAGCTCTGGTTGATGGAGACTTTACTGCATACACTGCTCACAACATCTTTGTCAGGGTGAGGTAGATAGCATAGGGTGAGAAGCTGCTTCTGGAAAATGAGAATGAAGAAAAAGAAATGTCTTGACAGGTCACATATTGAATGATTCCATTTCTATGAAATGACCCAAAGAGGTAAATCCATGGAGACAGAAAGCAGAGCAGTGGTGACCAGGGACTGGAGTGACAGGAACGAGGAATGACTGCTTATGGCGGGGGGGGGATTATCTCTTGTGTTGATGAAAATGTTCTAAAATTGGTTCTGGTGTTGGTTGCACAAGTCTGTGAATATACTAAAAACCATTGAATTGTGTACTTTAAAAAAAAAACAAAAAAAGAACAGCTATGTGATACCAAAAAAAAAATAAAATAAAATAAAGAAAAAGAAGTCTCAGCCTAATAACAGAAGAGAAAACTGTGACCAGAGAAGGGAATTTCAGAGGTGAGACTTTGGAGGTGTGACCTTGCTTGCCAACAGCTGAGTTTGAGTAGTGCTGGAAAGCAATGAGGCAAGGAGGTTCCTAGATTTGCTGAGAACTACCATTTTTCAGCTATGGTTTTCCATGCTGGGATGTCGTGTGCACATGGCCCTGCTCTCATGGAGGGCACATGTGTTCTCAGTATTGGAAGGGAGCATGGATGTGGAATCCTCTAGGATAATACCAGAAATAGGCTGGAGAGGAAGGGTAGATAGAAGGCTTTGGTGAAGATGAAAAGAAACTGGACATGCCAGTGGCATAAATTTTGAAAGAAGACTGTTGAGGGAAGGCACTGGGAAAAGTGGGAGTGGGATAAATGGTGGGGAGAGGGTGGTAGGAATTAACAAGCCCTTCTTCCTTCTGCCCTGTTAACTAGGGAAGAAAAGGTAGCCTTCACTGCAGAGGTCTTCAGGGATGACGTGGTGTTGGGGTGAGCAAGGTGGGCTCAGTGCGGAAGGAACTAATTCAGGTATCTTAGGAAGGCTAGGGTAAGAGTATGGCTTAGCAACCAGATTGTATGAGTTCAAATCTAGATATTTGTGTAACCTTGAGCAAATTGCTTAACCTCTCTGAGCTTTAGTTTTCATTATCTCTAAAATGGAAACAATATTAGTGTCTACTTATATGTTTTTTGTGAAGAGAAATACAAGATATATTGTATATAAAGCACTGAACACAGTGCATGGTAAGCCTTCATCCTCACTGATTCTCCTTTCCTCCTTTCCTGGCTTAACTTTATGGTTGATCATTATAAACACTCCCTTGCGTGTATCCTAAGTCCTTGCTTCTTTCTTGTTTGGTTAATAACCCTTGTTAAATCCAGTTCTCCATTTTTTCTTCTCATACACCCATAAATCTGTCCAAAGAAAAATGTACAATCATAACGTCTGGGCTCACATTTCATTTGTGACCACAATTGGACACAATACCTGGCATTATATTTCCCTATTTCATTGACTCTCCCACTTTTCTAAATGAGTATTTCAGATATTCTCTCTCAAACTATTTGTACCTCCTACCCTATTTACTCTCACCTGATAACACTGTTTACCACTTTATTGAAGAAAACTTTCACAAGCTTCTACTAACTCTACTCACCGCCCAACTTCCATACCTATTGTTTCATCTACTAAATCTATATTAAAAAGTTACCCCAAAGCTTGTGGCTTAAAAAACTGAAATTTATTTTGCTCCCAAACCTGCAATTCCAGTAAGGCTTCACAGGAATAGCTTTTGTCTGTTCTGCTTGCCATCACTGGGATGGCTTGAAGGCTGGGGCCTAGAACCCCCTGAAGGCACGCTCACTCCCATGTCCAGGGTTGATGCAGGCTGTCAGTTGGGATCCTAAGCTGCAATCATCAGCTGGAACATTACACATAACCTTTTCATGTGGCCTGAGCTTCCTCACAACATGGCATCTGCATTCCTAGTATGAGAGTTCCGGAAGCTGTCTCAACTTCTGTGACGTAGCCACTGCAGCCAGGTAGCATCACTCCTGCCACTTTCTATTGAATAAGAAGTGGGTAAGCCACTGGGGCTGCCCCATATTCACAAGAAGGGGAATTGGTCTCCACCTGTTATCAGTGGCAAAGTTCTGGAAAAGTATGTGGGCCTGGAAATATTGCCGTGGTCACTTTTGGAAAATATAATCTGTCTTGTCTCCTGTTTCTTTAAATGAACTGTCTGTGCTCCTGTCCAAGCCCAGCCCGTTGACTTGCACACTAGACCCCATCCCCTCTCACTCACTCGAGGACATTTTTACAGAAATACTTGCCTCTTTCTTCTGTATCATCCATTTTTCTCTCTCTCATGGGTCAATCCTTTCAAAACAGGAACATGCTATTATTTCTCCCATCTGAAAAAAAGCCTCCCTTGACTTCACGTAACAGTCCCAAAGTGAGTGGTCCAAGCTGCTGTGGTACCTCTGCTTTCTCTGCATAGGGCTTCCATCTCTGGGCCAAGACAGCTGCCTCAGACCTTGCCAATTCTCAAATAATGGGAAGGGAGAAAAGAAATCAGAGGCAAGCAGCTTCAGCTCTAAGGACATTACTGGATGTTGCCTGCTGACTTTCTGTTCATATGTCATTGGCTGAAACTAAGCCATGAACTTAGCCTAGATGCAAGGGAGGTTGGGAAAGTAGTGGGCAATCATGGGCCCAGACAAAACAGGGTAGGTGGGAACTGTTTTATAGCTAAAAGAAACAATGGAGGATGGATATTGGAGGGAAATAAGCAGTGTCTTCCACCCTCCCTCACCTCTTATAGCCTTAACTCCATTGTTACCTCTCAATGAAGTCTTACCTGAGACATTGTATTTAAAATTGCAATCATCCCCAAGCCCTGCAGCACTCCCTGTCTTCCTTTCTTGCTTTATTTTCCTCAAGCATTTATCACCTTCTACTATACTATATGCTTTACTTTTACATAGCTCATTGTCTATCTATGCCTACCAGAATATAAGCACCATGAAGGCAGGGACTTTGTTGACTGTTGTGTTCACTGCTGTATTTCTGGTACCTAGAACAATGCTTGGCACATAGTAGGTGCTCAATACATATTTTTTGCATAAAAGAATAAAAGAACAGCACAATGGTAAGCACTCAATTGCAGCTGCTGTTATCATTATTATCATTTTCTGGCATAAGGAGTGGTTGAGGATGATAATTGTGAATAAAAGGATCTGGGAAGGCTAGCAGATAGTAACATGCTAACATTAGTGAAGGAGAAGTGGCCGAGAAACCAAAGAATGAGCTTGTTGGGGGCTTGTAGAGCTAATCAGCATCAAGTTACCAGCTGAAGAATCAGTGAACAAATTAGCCTATGCAAACCTGCCTTCATGCCATCCACCCTCCACTGGTGACCAGTCCAATCTACGGACAATTCACAGCACTTGGGATCACCCAGGAGCCATGGCCATTTTCCTAGCAGACTAGCTCCAGCAAAGCTTGAAGAAAACATGATGTTTTTCAAGCGAATATTATTTTCCTTTGAGTTCCACGATCACACCAGAGTTCTTTTCCTCTTCAACATTTTGGCCACTTAGAACAACATGAAACTTTAAAACCTACATCTAGAGAAGTCTCAAGCTCCAATGTCTATGCTTTGGGATTCTAGTACAGTTAAAACTTTTTTAATTGTGCTTTTATAATTTTTAGTTATGGTTCCTTGAGGTGATTTGAGCTACACCTGCCTTTTGCTGATAGCAACTGAACCAGATATTACAATGACATTCCAGAATGTTTCAAGGGAAAAAGATGGATGGACTTTCTGTCAAAACACTAACAAGATATTTGCAATATTCAAAGGAGATCACAGTTTTTAAATACCGTAAATATAAATGAAAATAGAGTTCAGAGTTGTATTTCTTTAATCTAAGTGCTTCACATAGACTAACTCACTGCTCACAACCACCATGAAGGGTAGATATAGTTTACAGAAGAGGAAAACGAGGCACGGAGAGGTAAGTAACTTGCTCAGGGGCTCACACCTGGGAGGTGGATTGAGGCTATCAACTCAAGTGGATCCACATCAGTCTGTGCCCCTAATACCGGCTATGTTGAGAGACAGATCTCCTTCACCCACACTCCTACCACCCAACAGAAGTAGAGCTACCTGCTGTTCTAACACACTGGTATTTTTCACCAACCTCGAACTGCCTTAGTACTTCTACCCTCACATATGAGATAACTCTGGAAAGCTTGTTTTGGGCTCTGTCCCCACTATCTGAACTCACTAGCCTATGTGCAGACAGCTGGTAAACCCTGTACAATCTGATACACTGACTTCAAATGAGAGGAAATGGCAACTCCTAAACTCAGGGCTGCCTTGTTCCTTCAGCTCTTCCTTGGCTTCCAAGGCTACCCAGAAGTCTGTTGGCAAATTCCTCTGCTTAGCAATTAGCTACTGTTGAACAAAGATCAATAAATTTGTCAATGGTGCCTGTGCTGACTACTCAGTTCCCAACCTTAAGGTTTGTTTATAAATGGGTTAACTGATGGCCGGCTTGTTGAGTGTGGCAAAGGGCCAATCTTTTTTTCTGCAGTATGTGCAGTAGGGGGTGTGGGGCCTCCCACTGGCAGCAACAACCATGAAGTCAGAGACACCCCCCACCAATCACAAAAATTACAGGATGTGAGAGGAAGAAAGTAGGGACGTGATTCCATTTCTTAAAATGATTCTACGACTTAAGTTCCCTAGTCCCAATGTTTACAACTTAAATCAGTTTCCATCAAATGGAGACCATTATGTAACAAGTTCAAAAGAGATGTGTGCTTTCTTCTGAAATTTCAAACAAAGATGCACTACATTTAAATAGCTTCCACAGCATTATTTCTTGGGGCTTTTGTTTTTGTTGTTGTTTTTGACTATGCAAAACGGTCTTGTATACAAAGATGCATAACTTAGTTGATTGAAGCTGAATTTTCCATGGAAACTGTCCAGTGCTCCCCCAATTCACGAGCACTTTATCTGACCATCTTTCTTCTTTCAGATAATGGCTGGCAGCAACCCACAGTGTGGAGGTTATACGCTGTACTTTTGAAAAAGTCTTGAATGGAGCCATTGTTCCCCTGAGATGGTCTGTGTGTTTCACTGAACAGAGAGCAGGGTGTAAAAAAGGCACCTTGTGTGCAACTGTTGGCGAGGTTGGGGAGTGAATTAAAATCTCCAGAAAGTCTGGGCAGTGCTGTTCAGAGGAGCAATGAACCCTCTGGAAGCACTGTTAGCTCAGACATTCCAATGCGGTGAGGCAGCCTCAGGGACACGGCTCCCTCCAGTCTCATTTAGAGAGGGATTGAGGGGGGCGAGCAAAGGACATTGATCTGGACCCGCTCTCTTTGCAAAAAATTGGGGACGGCTCCCTATTCCAGGGATAGGTGATACTGATTATCACACTCAGATAACTTTCCTGTCTAACGGACCTAGACTTTCCTTGGTTACTAATGGTGGAGTGACTCATTTGGAGGATTCAATGTTAACTGCTTGTGCATCCACCAGTTTGCAAGCCTAATTCCCATCTGCCTAATTAAACAAAACAAAACAAAACAAGTCTTTGAGGGCTCCAGGTGATTAATGATGTTTGATATTACTAATTCATTAAATGCATTATAAGACCATAATACACAACTGTATATTCAATAAATAGCCTACCTTGTTTATTGTCAGTAATGCTTCCTTTTTCCTGGCTCCTCCATTCACCTGTCCAGGACCGTGCGAGCACTGGGTCAGAGCAAATGACTACTCCCTATTCCTCTAGTGCTAAGGTCTCAAGCTTTTCATGAACAAAGAGTCTCCTCAGAGTCTTCTGCAGAGAGCTTTCCAAAACCGGCTCTCAAGGAAGGAGGTAACGTTGATTTTCAGGAAAATCCTAGTGGTGAGAAAACAGCAAAAGAGTTTAAGGACCAGGCTGGCATATTTTTCTTACAGGCAGAATTCTTTGGTGCCCCTCCTGCGCATTCTAGCTCCAACCCCTCCTGCGCCTGGAGGCTCAAAGGAGGGGAGGCCACTTTTAACAGTGACCTGAAAGAAAGGGTCATACTTGAGCAGGAGGAAAGGGTGTGGGAGGAGGTGGTCATGGTCCAGGTAGAAAGAAGCTCAGAGTGGGAGAAGCATCCTGTTGGGTGGTCCCTAATAACCAGGCCATGTTGGGTTCCTACAGTCGTGGGGAGTTAGTCCGGAAGGCAGCAGGGAGCCAGTGAAGGTTTCTGCACAGATTAAAGTTGTAGAAGAGGAAGAATGATATGGCTGTGTTGAGGGGGATGCTTCGCTCCAAGGAGTGGACAGACGGGAGGGCTAGGGGCCGCCGGAATTGGTCCTGATTGAATACAAGAGGAAGGGTCAGACCTATGGAACAGGTCAGTCCATTAAAATAGGTAAAGAGGGAGGGGGGTTTAGGGGAAAGGGAGGGGGATGATAATTCGATTTTCCTCAGGTCCCTGGCTCTCCTGACTGCCAGTTGGGTATAAAAACCACCTCGACGGCTAGGTAAGGCTCCGTGCAGAGCCTGCAGTGTCTGGCAGCCCTGAACACCTCCTGTTTGCTTCAGCAGCGAAAGCCACTAGATTTAGAGTCCACAGACCTGGATGTCACTATTTGGACGGTCACTATTAGCAGTCAAAGGAGTACCTCCTGAACCTGGCACTGCATTGCGCCCACTGTGGTGCTCAACAGTAAATATCTGAATGACGAATGACCGAACAGATTGGAGACTTGGTGCTGCCCTTACCAGAGTAACCTTGGTCAAGTAATTTAACCTCCAAGAGCCTCGGTTTCCGTGTGTGTCGAGCAGGGACGGTCCCTGGCGGAAAGTGTGAGACTAAATTCCCGCGGCCTGAGGTGGACCGAGTTCCCCACCTCCGGTCGGAGCCGGGCAACCCCGCTGCGCTCTCGCCAGCTCCCGCTGCGGCCCGGGGGCAGCCCCCGGGTGCCGAGGCCGAGGCCGGGGCCGAGGCCTGGGCCGGGCTGGGGTCGCGAGGCCCGCGGCCGGGGCGTGGGTGGCGGCCGGGTCCGCCCCTCGCGCCTGCCGTCTCCGCGCAGCCCGCGGCTGGGGGCGGGCCCGGCTCAGGCCGCGCCCCCGGCCGCCCGGCGGCCCGCGGTAGCGCTCGCGGCCTCTCACCCGGGGCGGGTGAGTTCTGGGAAAGCCCGGCCCAGGGCGGGGGCTCCGCTGCCGCCCGCGCCGCCGTCCGGGCAGCTTGCAGAGCTCTGCGGGCGCGGAGCGAGGGAGCGGCGCCGGGCGGGGGCGCACACGACGACGCGGGGCCGGGTGGGCGCGGCGGCGGCGGCGGCGGCGGCGGCGGCGGCGGCGGCGGGCGGCGCGCCCCGGGCTCTGTCTCCCGGGCACTTGCCCGGCTCTGCGCGCTCCTGTCGTCCGCTCCGCTGCTGACACACGGTAGCGAGGACACCCGACGCCGCTAGCGACAGGCGCATCCCAGAGGGACGCTGCACTTGGGGACTCCGGCGCGACCGGCTAGAAGAGGAAAGGTGAGAAGGTGTTTCTGTGGCTCGGTTCCTCAGGCTTGGAGAAGGGGAGAGATGGGCTTTTAATCTCTGAGTCCAGTAGATCCGGCCAGGGGCAGCAGCCTCAGTCCGCGTACCTGGCGGGAGTACAGGTACCTACTCCCCTCCCCAGGGGAGAACTGAGGCAGGCGACTCTCTAGGGGGCGCGGGCCAGCCCTCACATGGGCTGGAGGATACCCTGTAAGTGCTTCCTTCGCCCCTTCAAATGTTTGCCTCGGGTCTCCGCTGCATTTTGCGTGTGCAGTACAAAGAAGAAAAGTATAAGCTCTTGCTGAGGCGGCCCCCCTAGCCGCCAGTATTTCACGGAAAGTGCTCAAGAGATTGTTCCTGGAGAGATTAGCTACATCAAGTCCTAGAAAATATAATATTGGACCTGGCCTCACTTTCACTGGTAACTAGAAGAATGGCTACGTCTTTTTTCTTAAAGTGCTATAATGCTGTGATAATGAATAACCTAGAAGGAAAAGTCTTCCTTGTGTCTAATGTTAAATGCACAGTGTAAATTTACGGTTTCCCCCTGCACATCTTGCCTGGTATTTAAGCCATGAGAACACTTGGTTCAACTGACTCAACTAATTATTCAGTGTAAGAAAGATCCATCATTCAAAGATTTAGCAGCCTCATTTTAAAGAGGGAGCTCCCTCAATAGATGTTAAGTAGGATTCACTTGATGGAAAAGTTTTATTTCCACGTAGTTCTTAATTTGAGTTTCATCATGCAAAATTTGCCAGTAGGTCATTTAGATCTCTGCAGGATTAGTGAATTTCCTTGTGTTTCTGGTAGGAAGCCCTGGTGGGGATAGGGTGGAGCCACTGCCACGGAATGGGCACAGCCGAGGCCAAGAGTGCTGCACCCCACCAGGAAGAATTTTTGAGAGCCTGTCTTGGGAGGTGGATGCAGGTGACCCTGTAGATGCCCTTACAGGGCCCAGTTGGCATTGGGGGTGAAGGGGTGGCGGACTATCTCTGAATGCTGTATGCAGCCATGTCTTTGCGGATACTTTCTGAAGGATGCCTGATGATGCTGTCATCTAGAACATTCTTTGCTCTTCCTGAGTGCCCTTCCTGCTCCATTTTACCACGCTAAATCCTAACCATCCTTCACACTAAGTTTTTGTTGCTGCTGTGAGACCTTCCCTGATACCCCAGCCCCAAATAGTCAACATTCTCCAGCTCTGATGCCTGCAGCATTTTATTGAATACCTCTCTAGCCTTTCTTCTCTCAGCGTTCTTTGAGAGTTATTTATGTAGATGTTTCATTTTCCCTACTGAAGGAATTAACTGTGGCTTTCTTGGCACAGAGCTTGCACCTAGAAGGCCCTCTAGAAATAGTGTTACGACTTTGTTTCTTCAATACAAATCTCTACTTTGGAAAAGGAGATAAATAACCAAAAGGATTCAGAGAAGAACATAATGTTTACCATTCAAATTGTCCTCCATTTACAGCCCCACGGGGAAAATTTTCCTTATACCTAGGAGCCATGCATAATAATCGTCCTTGGTCCAAGCCTGGGGATCAAGTAAGAGCTGGAGGGACAGTCTTCCAGTCCTTATAGTAACATAAGCTCCTTGGATGTACTCCAAGGTTGACCTGTGTCATTAAAAATTCCATGCTCCAGTGCATTGTGGTGAAGCTAGATTCCGATGAAGGTGGTTGGTTTTCTTTTTCTATTTGCAACTGTTCTTAATCACAGTCTTCCCTGGGCTTTTGTCTTGTATTTTAAACAATTCATTTGATGTGCAATTTGTTACCTACAAATTTTTAAATGAATAAAGGAAAATTGAAAAGAATTGTGCTTGCTGTTTTCTAAAGCAGAGAGCAGGGAATGTTTGCCCTGCCTGGGCAAGAGGAGATATTTGCAAGGAGCGAGGCTGCTCTGCACATGTGTGTTGGCAGTGCCTGCCTTCCACACACCTGGCTGGCAATCGGCCTGCAGAGGACAACAACTGCTTCAGTCTGGGCTCCTTCTTTCTCTGCCTGGGCTCCCTCTGCTTGCGGGGAGAAGGGGTCCAGGGGAGCACAACAATTTAGAGCTTCGGATTCAGGAGTAGCAGGGAAGACGTGAGAAAAAGCAGTAACTGCTTAGAGTGTGGATTTGTTTGATCAGGTTGCTTTCCTCTGGACACTTGGTTGAGATCTTGGCATTGAGCAAGTGGGAATTTGGTTGGGAGAGGGAAGGCAGGTGGCTGGGGAGCATGGTACTGCTGTAGAAGGGCTGGGAGGTATTGATGGGGGGGGGTGCTTAGGGAAGCATGTGGCCCAATTATGTGGGGTTCCCGAGAGTTGGAGATGGGGAACTGGGGAGTAGAGAAAGAAGAATAATATATCAAAGAAGCACTTTGCCATGGGCCAACTATGGGGCCTAGAAAGGAAGAGAAAACTCTCTTCAGCATCATAGGGTCTTCTCTGCTCCCATGGTATAGAACTCAGGCTTGTTTTTATTAATGCTGTGATTCATCTGTATTATGGCTTAAATAGGTTTTCATGAGCCAGATTGGAACCCGGCCCTCTGTCCAGTAGGGTAGCCGCAAGCCACATAGGGCTATTTGCATTTAAATTTAAGTTAGTTAGAATTAAATGAAATTAGTCCCATTTCAAGTGATTGTTACATGTTGCTAGTTGCTACCATACTGGACAAGGAAGATATATAACATTTCCATCATCTCAGAAATCTGCCCTGGGATATTGTTCTAAAGGATTAATGACTATTAATCTCCAGTGTACTAATTTCCAAATCGAATTTAGTCATAAATTAACAATTTCCTGTTCATAGTCCCCTACCAAGTCTATTTAGATGAGAATAATAATAGTAGTTGTTGTTGCTGACACTTATATAGTGCTTACTATGTGCCAGGCAATGTTGTAAGCACTTTACATCTGTTAATTCATTTAATCCTAACAACAACATTAGGTGGTAAATGCCAGAGACCTTTTATCCCTTACCTGCAATTCCAAAATTAAAACAAACAAACAAACAAACAAAATAACAACTCTCGAAACTGTGGTTTTCATAAGTTTGGCTACAAAATTTGGTCATGAGGTTATTATGGTCTTTATTTTTCTCACCTGGTAAGAACATTTATACATTTTTATTTCAGAAACAATGGACATGTTTGCTGCAGATCCCACCTATAGCATTATTTAATACATGGCACATGTACTGTTTTACCATTACGAAAGCTAGAAACCTTCTGATTTTGGATAAGGACATATGGATCTCCCTTACTATGCCCCTTTTGAAGATGGGAAAACTGAGAAACTAAAAGGTCATGTAACTTGCATGAAGTCAGAGCAAGAAAGTGCTAGGGCCAGGATTCAGTCAGAGCAGGCCGGCTCCAGACTCCGTTCCCTTGACCATTGTGCTTTCCTGAAACAACCTCTGGGCTCATCACCCAAAACAAATGACTGGCCCTTTTTTCGGCTGAGTGAAACCAAATCGCTTTAACTTGGCTCATTAGAAAGTTTCAAATAGGGCTATAGCTAAATTGTTTAGTAGCTGGGGTTCTGAAACTTCCTGGTAGGGTTTCAGAGGATCTGGATCAATCTGGATCTGGGTCTTCTGAGTTGGAAGTCTCTCCAGGGAAGACTGTGAGGTTCTCTCTTCTTCTGGGAGGTTGATTAGAACTGCAGGGCTGATCTGGGGTCAGGAATGGACTTCCACTTTCTCTCTCCAACTGGTCCCTTCTTGGCTTTTTGGTCCAAATCTGCACTTGAAGAAACTCTTCAGTAACCCCAGGCTTTCTCCTTTGAGTGTAAGAAGATGTTCTGAAGGCTCCACCACCTGTGTGGACCTTACAGCATGGACTCTGCAGGATCCCTGTGTGCCTGTGTCCCATGAGCATGTGTACCTCTCGTGGCATAGTCTCCAAGGCCCGTAGTGGTCATGGTGACTCCAGTTATAATAGCTTAAGGTGTAGGGACAAGGCACTCTTGGTCAAATACAAGGGCTCCAGAATCAAATTTACCTAGTTTTACATAAGCTTTGCCGTCTACTAGCTGTACAGCCTTAGACAAGAAGTTAACCTTTCTATAAGATAGTAATTTTACGGGGTTGCTCTAAGACCCAAGTAAGATAATGCACCTAAAGCACTTTGCATAGTGCCAGGCACATAGTCAGTGCTCAAAAAGTTAGCTACTAATATTGTCTTTTCCCTCTGGACCTACCTAAGTCTTGCCAGTATGCAACTTTGGGCTTTGGAAAGATGTGTGGTAGGTCGAATAATGCCAGTGGTCCCCCAAAGTTTTTTAAGTCTTAATCCCTGGAACCTGTAAATGTGTTACTTAACATGGCAAAAGGAACTTTACAGATGTGATTAAATGAAAGATTTTGAGATGAGGGGTTATCCTGGATTACCTGGGTGGGCTCAGTGTAATCAAGGGGGTCCTTATAAGAGGGAGACAAGAGGATCAGAGTCCCTAGCAGGAGGTAGGGTAATGTAAGGAAGGGGTCAGGAGCCAAGGAATGCAGCCTGCCTCCAGGAGCTGGAAAAGGCAAGAAAACGGATTCTTCCCTAGAGCCTCCAGAAGGAAGTCAGCCCTGCCAACCCATTTTAGACTTCTGGCCTCCAGAACTGTAAGATAACAAATTGTATTGTTCAAGCCACTACATTTGTGGCAATTTGTCACAGCAGCAATAGGGAACTGATAGAGTGTGGAAGAGAAAACAGAAAGTGGTCAGGAGGGAAATGAAGGCTGTCAAAATAAGAGAACAGTAATAGCTAGAATTTAGTTTGAACTTTGCTAGGTACAGTTCTAACTACTTTGTGTGTATTAACCTGTCATCCTCACAACAACCCTCTTACTTTTAGTATCTGCATATCACAGAAGACGAAACTCAGGCACTGAGAAGTTAGGTAACTTGCCCAAGGTTACACAGCCAGTACGGGGTAGAGCTGGGATGTGAATCCACATAGTCTGGGACTCTTAATTGTTACCCACACGACTCCCCAAAGCAGGCATTTCTGTCTGCTAAGGCTGACAGTACCGGCCACTGAGTGGTATGTTACTGTAAAGAAGGAAAAAGCAATTTTTGAATCGGCAAGAAGGAGGGTGATGTAGTCCCCGCACACCAAAAAGAAAAAAGAAAAAAGAAACATGGGTATCAAAGTACTTGGTAAGCTTTTGCCATTTCTATCTCATATAATATGTGTGGACAGCTTGAAGCTGGAGGACGCTGGTTCTGGGAGCAGTTCCTGTGCTGGCCTCCCTCTCAGATTCCCACCTCTGTGCCTACAGCAGCCCTGTTCACTCACCACAGACCGCTGGCCCCGGCGCCCTGTTGGCTCCGCTTCCCACCTCTGCCTGTTTATTGGATTTGCCTCATTCCTGACTCTCTGCTCCAGCCCTGAATTCCACCTCCTTCTGGCCCTTCAAATGCTCAAACTTGAGATGATTAGTGTCAGGGCCCGGATGGTGAGGTACCTCTGTGAGTGCTGGAGGGCGGCTGGTGGTTATTTCTTCCTTTTCCTTTGGTTTAGCTGGCTGTTGTTGGCTTTCTAGCTGTGCTGCTTTTGTCTCTCAAGCTCATAATTCAGAGTGATACTGATTTTCCAGCTGTGCCCCAGGGGTGTCGGGGCCTCTGTCAGGTGAGGGAGATGCAGGCAGATGAAGATCTCAGCCCTTCAACCCGCTTCTGATGAGCAGCCCACTCTTACTCATTTTATTTATGCAGTGAGGGCCTGCCTTAGATTTGGCATGAAAGGGCACTTCTGTTGCTAGAGAGACGGAGAGAAGTTTGAGAAAACCTAAACCCCAAGTTAAGGCACACTATGTATGACCTTTCGCCCAAAGACTTGGATGTGCAGGAAATAGAACTCGCTGTATTTTCTCTAATTGCCTTTTACAAGTTGGGGATCTGGAGCCTGGTTGCTTAGATTTGTTTACCTGGCTCCACTATTTATATGCAATCTGTGTGACCTTGTGCAAAATACTTGTCCTGCTGAGGCCTAAACTAAATGGGTCCTCATTCACTAAATGGGAGGGGTAATAGTAGCACCTAATAAATGAGATCGTTCGTGTAAAGGGCTTAGAACAGCGCCTGATATACAATTAGAATTCAACAAATCCTGGCTCTTAGGCTCATTTTTATTCTGACTGAGTCTCCCAATGGAATGGCGGAAGGAGAATCTAGCGTCATCTCTTCACGGGGTTCTGCTCTCCTGTGGTGCTCTCCCCCGGTGCAGCTGGGGATCTTACTCCATTACTCCTCTCTCTGCCTGGTTGCCACTGAAATGTCCATTGTCCCTGACCACAGGTGACTTCAGGTGCAGTGACACAAGGCTGCTTCTCATGGGTGCATGGCCGCACCTCCCCGAGGTCTCTGATGTCTCTCTGCCTCTGCCAGGAAGAGGGTCCCCTCTGCTCTCAGGAGCTGCAGGACGTTTGTTCTTTCCTCCCCTGGCCGCCATCTGTGGGGCCTGGGACGAGAGGGACAGAGTGGAACTCCAGTCTCCTCCCTGCTTCTTCTCCACGACATTGAGTCTGTAAGGCAGACTTAATACTCTTGCATCCTTTCCCCTCTACCCTTAAGGCTTAAGAAAACAAAACAAAATAAACATAAACAGGGTGGCTGTGCTTGACTGGGTTATTGGTCAAGCAGTGCTGGCTAGTACCGTTATCTACATAGTGATGGCATTGCTGCTGGCTCCGTTGAGTGATCTGCTGTGTGGTGGCCCCAGTGAAATGTGCTCCGTTTATAAAAATACTGGAACATCTCTTTCAGAAGAGCTGATTACACGTGCACACAAGTTCAGAGCTATAACAAAATGCGGTTAGCATTTATGAATTTTATTGCTTTGTAGGAACAGCTACATTTTAATAATTAAACAGTAATGCTGCTATATTCAGAATTAGGAAAGAGGCAGAAGCAAGGAAAGACTCTGTTTTGATGACTTCATTTTAGGTTTAAACTATATAATATCACTGACTATGGAAAATCCAGAGAATGGAAAAAAAGTCATTGGGAAAAACACATGTGACCAAGTGCATACTAGACACATCTGGGATTAAAATATCATATAACACAGTTTAATTTGGATATCACTGGAGTTAGTTCAAGTTACTGTCATTTCTAAAGAAAGTTTCAATTCATTTGTTATTATTAACAACACGAACTCAGATTTCATTGATGAACATATTTTCACCTATGATCTGTTTGCCTGGAGGAACTGAAGCGCTCTCTAATAGTCTGGTTTGTCAATCTCAGGGAGGTGGATAAAATTCACAGAAGTTAAATGCGTTTGGCATGAAATTATATTCGTTTTTCCCCCCAAAGGCAGAATGAATTTGGATGACAGGGTAGAGCGTGAGCCTCATTCAGTCTGCAGTTTTGGTAACTCCTGGGGTCTGAGCAAACTCAGATTCACTTCTCTGCAGCTCAACAGGCTAATTAGTCCCTAACTCAGCCTGGTTGTTCTTTTGTCGTGCCTCCAGCAGGGTCCTAAAATTCACAGTGGGAGGAATTGGTAAAGCTCCAGGCAGTTGTGAAAGAAATATGCTCAATTATTATTTGAATCTGAGAGGATGGCAAGAACTTCTTGAGCTATGTGCAGAAACTACATAAATTTGTAAGAAGAACTCCAAAAAGTGATTCCTGTGCCCTCAGTGCAACAGCAGTCAGACAGCCTTGCAGGTTCTCCCGGGGCATCTCTCAGATCTAGGATTTTGACTAACTACCCTTTGCTGACTGAGGGCCTCACCAGTGCCAAGTCATGGGATGGCTGACAACAGGTGAAGTGTGTTCCTGACTCAGGCGGGCAAGCCCATATCAAATTAGTTACAGAGGATCAGAGAGCATGCTTATTTCTAGCCATGCGGCCTATTTCTAATGAATTATCATTATCTAAGCAGTAAGGTCTAAAATATGTCACTTGTTTAAGTTATTGGTTTAAAAGTAAAGAATTTTTAGGCAAATACTGTATGTTTTCACTTATATGTGAAATCTAAAAACAGATGAATAAATATAACAAAACAGAAACAGACTCACAGATACAGAGAACAAACTAGTGGCTACCGCACGGGGGAGGGGCAGGGGTTGGAGCGAAATAGGTGAAGGGGATTAAGAGGTACAAACTATCAGTTATAAGATAAATGAGTCACAGTTATAAATAAGTTATAAGATAAATAAGTCACAGGGATGTAATGTACCGCACAGGGAATATAGTCAGTATTTTACAATAACTTTGTATGGTGTATAATCTATAACAATATTGAATCAACTGCGTTGTACATCTGAAACTAACACAATATTGTAAATCAACTATACTTCAATAAAAATTAATTAAAAAAGAATTTTTAATTCGAAACAGTTTTAACAACTAAAATTCTATCTTTTAATTATTAATGCAGACGTTATGCATCTGTTTATGATTTGTTTATTACTTTTTTATTACATGCTGTGTCATGCAACAGTGAAAACTGAGGGATCCAAATGTTCCCCTCTCATTTTTACTTGTTTTTTTTTGTTTTCTTTTTTTTTTTGGCCACGCCCTGTGGCATGTGAGATCTTAGTTGCCTGAGCAGGGATCAAACCCATGCCCCCTGCAGTGGAAGCGCAGTCTTTTTTTAACATCTTTATTGGAGTATAATTGCTTTACAATGGTGTGTTAGTTTCTGCTTTATAACAAAGTGAATCAGCTATACATATACATATGTTCCCATCTCTCCTCCCTCTTGCGGCTCCCTCCCACCCTCCCTATCCCACCCCTCTAGGTGGTCACAAAGCACCGAGCTGATCTCCCTGTGCAATGCGGCTGCTTCCCACTAGCTATCTATTTTACATTTGGTAGTGTATATATGTCCATTGCCACTCTCTCACTTTGTCCCAGCTTACCCTTCCCCCTCCCCGTGTCCTCAAGTCCATTTTCTACGTCTGCATCTTTATTCCTGTCCTGCCCCAAGGTTCTTCATAACCTATTTTTTTTATTTAGATTTCATATATATATGTGTTAGCATACGGTGTTTGTTTTTCTCTTTCTGACTTACTTCACTCTGTATGACAGACTCCAGGTCCATCCACCTCACTACAATAACTCAGTTTCGTTTCTTTTTATGGCTGAGTAATATTCCATTGTATATATGTGCCACATCTTCTTTATCCATTCATCTGTCGATGGACACTTAGGTTGGGAAGCGTGGAGTCTTAACCACTGGACCGCCAGGGAGGTCCTCCCCTCTCACTTTTAGAGTTGAAGAAATTGGTCTTCTCAGGGACTCAAAAATTTGACCAAAGCCGCCTGACTGGGGAGCAGCAGAACTGGGAGGTTTGTTTGTTTCAAACAAAATTAAGACCATAGTACAGATACATAACACACAATTTTCAATCCTGCATTCTTTGCCTAACATTCCATCATTAAGATGTTCCCACTCCATTAAAGGTTTCCAAACCTTGATTTCAGTGTTTGGGTCTCATTCTGTCATGTGGTCCTGTGGAGGGGCTTACCCATTCCCCTCTTGTTGGGCATTTAGTTGTTGATCCCCAGTTTTTTCTACTTAAGTAACTCTTCATTGCCTAGATCTGTAATTCTTTCTTTAGCACAGAGTCCTAGAACTGAAATTACTAGGTCAAAGTGAAGAACTTTTTTAAAGGCTTGAAATATGTACTGTCAAAATGCTCTCCAAAAAGGTTGCAACAATTTGCACTTCAACTAATGCTGTGCTAGAGTAGTCTTTTTCCAGTGGTATGTCAATAAGAGATACCGGACTTGGTACTTAATAGTTTGAATGTGCATTTCTTTGATTACTGGAAACAATAAAACATTGATATCTCATCAATGTGCTCTCTCTTGGTTAATTATTTAATCACTTTCTTTGTCCATTTGTCTTTTTCTTTTATTTGAGACGTCTTAATGAATTAAGACTATAACATATCATTGTCATTTGATGCTGTTTTTCTCAACTAGCATTTTTTCCTGATTATAAAATAATACAAGTTAATTTTGGATAATTTGGGAAATAGAGAAAGGCACAATAAAGAAGTCCAACATTTGGTTCATGGCTTTCTAGTTTTTTTTCTTCTGTTTGTTTTTTCCCAAATTGAGATCATGCTTTCACATTTTATAACTTTTCACCTAACTTTGTTAATTATAATTAAGCGAATTACGTTTATCCTACTATGGGATACTCTATATAAATATTAATGAAATATCATATTTTTGAAATGTTTATCATGTTCCTTAATGTACAGAAAATTTTAATTTCCACATGGCCAGAGAGGTCTATGTCCTCCCTGGTGATTACTTCCACAGCTTTTAAATTTGTATTCTTTATCTACTTTCTGTGATTAACTGTGTTTTTTAGCTTTTTAGGCTTTTAGTTACAATCAACTTTCATTTGAAGTTAGTTTTTTTTTTTTTGTACATATTATGAGTTGAAGACCTAATCTGTTTTCTAAATACTTAATTTTCCTTCAAAATGTATTTATTTCCTCATGTATATATTTATATTCCTTATATAATTTCCTTAAATAATATACTCATTGGATAATCCTAGACAATTCCTAATCTGATTTTATATATTCTAAAGTCAATTTTAGGCCTAAGATATCTATTTGTAAATTCTTGAATGAATACCACACTGTTTTAGTTATTTTAGCCTTATAACATATATTAATGTCACACAGAGCAAGCTCTCTCTCATTATAATTATTAAAATTTTCCTTATTTTTCCTTGCTTATTCTTATAAATTAAATTTTGAAGCACTTTGTCAAAATCTCAAACATCTATTGATATCCTGATTGGGATTATAATAAATATATATATTTATTATATATTATAATATATATAATATGTTATGTATAATAATATAGATTTATTATACATAATATATTATATACATTATATATAATTATATTAATATATATTAATTTAGGAGAAATTAATATGTTTACAGTAGTTAGTCTTTCCATACTGGTATGTTTATTAATTTACTCAAATGTTTTTATATCTCTTAGTGAAGTTTTGTAGTAGTCTTCATGTAAATCATATATTTCTTATTTTTTAAATATGTTTTAGGTTTTTATTTAATCAACTTAATTTTTTAGCTGATTCTCCTGAGCTCTCTAGGTAGAGAATTGTATTGTCTGCAAATAATGATTCTTAGTTATCTAACATTGATAACTAAGAAGGAGGATAATAGATCTTTCAATTTTATTCCTGATTTTAATGGAAATGCTTTTCATATTCACTTGTAAGTATGATGTTGGCTTTTGGTTTAAAATTGTTTAAATCACTTTGCGGAAGGAGTTTTATATTCATAGTTTTGTTTGTTTGTTTGTTTTTAATGAAAGGGAGTTGAATTTATCAAAAGTCAAAAAGGTAATCTTTGAGATGATTGTGTGCCTTTTTTCACATTTGACCTACTGGTTTATTATATCACGTTAACAAGTTTCCCATCATTGAACCATGTTTTCAATCTTGCTGTGGCAGTTTATTATCATTGTGTTAATGAATTCTGTCTATAAGGGAGAGATCAATCTAGAGCCCATTTAGATTTTACTTCGTTGGTTTGTTTTCTTTTTTTAAGTTGACTTTATTTTGGCCAGGGTCATCAAAGACTGATATTAAAATTAGCTTGCTGCTCCTGAGTGTGCATAGATTGAATTCCTGGAGACCGCCTGTGCTTTCCTGAGAGTGACAGGGGCAGCTTCAGATGTGATGGGGAGCTGGAGATACTGTTCCTGGGGAATAGAGTAAGGGAGACGAAGTACAGATGGTAGAGGGGAGAGAGTAAGGGAGACGAAGTGCAGAAGGCAGAGGGGGAGAGAGTAAGGGACACGAAGTGCAGAAGGTAGAGGGGGAGAGAGTAAGGGAGACGAAGTGCAGAAGGTAGAGGGGGAGAGAGTAAGGGAGATGAAGTGCAGAAGGCAGAGGGGGAGAGAGTAAGGGACACGAAGTGCAGAAGGTAGAGGGGGAGAGAGTAAGGGAGACGAAGTGCAGAAGGTAGAGGGGGAGAGAGTAAGGGAGAAGAAGGGCAGAAGGTAGAGGGGGAGACAGTAAAGGAGATGAAGTGCAGAGGGTAGAGGGGAGAGAGTAAGGGTAGATTGGTTACTTGGGGCTCTTCCTGTGAAGTGAAAATGTAGTGCCTTTATTTATTTATTTATTTATTTATTTATTTATTTATTTATGTATTTATTAACTGGGACACTCTTGTTTCTTTGCAATCCTCATAAGATAGGCAGAATTGGAACTACCGTTAGAGGGTTAGGCACTGTTCCTTACAATTCCAGACACTGAATGTGGACCTCTGTCTCCTTTTCTGGACTGATACGGCATGTTAAGTAGCAAAGCAGCAAACCTGAAACACAAGCTTAGAGTCCAGTAGGAGCCAATTTCAATGTCAAGTCTTAGTTTAGGTGAAAGATTAAAAAAAAAAAAGTGTTGCTAAAGCATATAGAAAGGAAGAGAGAAAGCGGTTCCAAAACTTAAAAATATTAAATGGCCAGTACTGTAAGTGTGCATTTGACAGCTATAGGACTGAGAAACTGACCCAAAGATTTAGCTACTGTGTGGGTGTCTTTGTGGAGAAGTTGCGGAGAATCTGAGCCTAAGATGTAAGGAAGTGGCTGGTCGTTTCTTTGCCTCAGCTTTCTTTATACTCTTGCTACTTCCATGTCGCCCCTCATTCCCTGTCTCCTTGTTTTTTCTACAATTTTGTTTCCCAATTTTACTGTCTCATCCATTCAACATTCATACATTCAGCAGTCCTTCTGAGTCACTCCCATGAGTCAGGCACTATACCTGCTGATGGGGGACACTGGTGAGCAAGATCCCCATGGCTACTGCCCACCTGAGCTTACCTGAGCCAGGTGATGATGCAGGTGAGAATCTGACAATCTCTGTAATTTGTGAAACAAGATGTTACTGTCTACCTTTCTCAGTATTTCAGACATTTGCTTATTTATAGAAGGATAGTATAAAACATCACAAATGAGGAATCATTTATAAATTGTAAAATTAGACAATATTTTGTTAAAGGATCTTGGTTAAAACTCTGTGACTTGACTCATGGGAAAGAGGCTTCTATTGCTGCTACTTGGTGTTTTCTGAAGTAAAACATTTTCATCCTCGTTTCTTCTGTCCTGAAGAAATTTCTTTTCAACTTGAAGAATTCTGGAAGCAAGGGCTCTTGGGAATAGGAGTAGATTAGAAGGCACAAGGAGAGGCAGGGAATGCTCACCTTGACCAGCTCTGTTCAGTGCAGAGGCTCAGGGGGAAGCTTGGGAGAGTGCCCAGGACGTGCTTGCTGTTGTATTGAGGAAGGCATTCAGGTTCATCTGGAGTAACTAGTCCACATAAATGCTTTGCTATTGCTTCATTACGCTTTTTGAAACTGAGTACTATTGGTTGGTTCTGTAAAGAGGATGTTGACTGCATTCCTAATGTTATACCCAGGATTTGCCATCAAAGATCTTTCAGTCCAGTCAGGGAGACAGGGCACAAATACCTGAAATTTTCAATATCCTTACCAAGAAGTGGCTGAGTCCCTGGCCAGCTGTTAAATGGCTTGAGTCTAGGAGAGGGAGCTCTGGGCTGGAGTTTTCTGGAGCAGAGCGAGGGCTTGGAGGAAGCTGGGTGTGGCTTGATGGAAAGGATGGAAAGTTGTTCTGCTTGGGAAGAGGAGAAGCCATCCTCAGAAAGCTGTTCATGGGAGTGCATTAGTCAGCCAGGTGAGCAGCATCTCCTTTGAGGTCTTCCTTTTCCTTGTTCGCCCCAGGTACATACTGTGGATCCTTAGAGTAAATCCTTCTGCATGAGTTGTTTCATCAATGATTCCAGATCTTTCCATGGTCCATGCCTCACTCCTGAGCTCCAGACCTGCATATCCAGCTGCCTGTGAGACATCTCCTCAAAACTCATGTCTCAAATTAAACTCAATCTTTTCCCAAACCTGTTTCTCCCGTGTTCCCCATCACAGTGAATAGAACCTTTGTAGACTCACTTACCAAGCCCGGAAACCTCAGCCCTCTGAGACTACCCCTTCTGAACTTCGTCCTCCCAGTATTCGCCTCACTCTGCTACCTTCTATTTCTGTGTCTGCCTTTCCCAGTAAAACATACGCTCCATGAACCCAGGGGCATAGTTCATTTCTGCGATCTCCAGCCGCAGCACAATATTGAGCCTGTGACAAATGTGCTCCATAAATACATGTTCATTGACTGTATGAATTGAACTTCCTGTCCATTCTACCTCCTAAGTATCTCTCTAGTCAGGCAGACCCCAGTTTGAAATCCAGCTTTGCTGTTTACTATCTGGGTAACCTTAATGAAGCTATTTTTTAAAATTTTATTTTGAGTTAATTTTTAATTTACAGATTAGGCTATTTTTAATCTATGCATCAGCTTCTGAATCTGTAAAATGGACATAATTATGGTACCTACCTCATAGGTTTGGCACAGATTAAATGAAATAAAGCATGTAAAACGTTACTGTGTTTGACACATGGTATAGTCTTTACTGTTACAAAGGTAGGTTTGAAGCTAGAATGTGAAAGTCCCTCGATGCAGATTAAGAAGTGTGTGCTGTATCTCTTAGAAGGCAAGGATTCATGAAAAGTTCCAACTGTGTGGTAGAAAAACCATGAGCTGTGGAACCAACACAAACTTGTGGTACAAATCAAAACTCTACCACTTTATAGCTATAGGCTTTTAACAAGTTACCTAATGATTCTCAACTTCAGTTTTACACCTCTAAATTAAGATAACAGTACTTGCTACCCAGAATTATTGTAAGGTATAAATGAGATGGTATATGAAAAGTATCTGACACTAATTTTTTTATGAAGTTACTTTCTTTCCTCCAGTGATAAGCTCTGGGTTCCCTGGGAAAGAGATCTATAGTCCAGAGGCTTCTTTGGTTCAGCCCAGTTTAACATTTTTGTCAGATACTTGGATGAAGGCAAAAAGCCTTATTTCCCAAATCTGCAGATGACTCAAAGTTGGGAAAATAGCTAATACAATAGGGTGATGGAATGGAGGCTCAAAATGACCTCAACAGTCTGGAATGTTGGGCCTTCACCAAGTGGGAAGTTGGGCATCTAGCAGAAGGATCAAAGCAGTCAGTCAGGGGCAAGGAGACCATTTATTTATTTATTTATAAATTTTTATTATAGTTGATTTACAATGTTGTGTTAGTTTCAGGTGTACAGTAAAGTGAATCAGTTATACATATACATATATCCACTTTTTTTTTAGATTCATTTCCCATATAGGTCATTACAGAATATTGAGTAGAGTTCCCTGTGCTGTACAGTAGGTCCTTATTAGTTATCTATTTTATATATAGTAGTGTGTATATATCAGTCCCAGTCTCCCAATTTATAAGGAGACCATTTAGAAGACGATTCCACTAGTCCAGGTGATGGATGGAAAGGGTCTGACCTGGGGTGGTGTCAGTGGCTAACAGCTGGGAAAAAATTTTTAGAAAAATCACCAGAATAGGACAGATAACTAGGTGGGTGTGTGGATTAAGAGGACTAGTGATAACTGGGAAGTTTCCTTTCTGAGTTCCTGGGAAGAAGGAGGTGCCGGTTAAGAGGAAGGAAGAAGTTAGGCAGAAGAATTGAATTAGGGAGAGAAGGGAGGACAGGAGTCTGGTTTTGTACATGGGGTGTTGGCTGTATCCAACAGGAAGTTGGAAAGTCAGGACTGTAGCTCGTGGGAGTGGCTGTGTCTGGAAAGAGGCATTTGGGAGTCATCCACATAGAGGTGATAGTTGAAGCCATGAGTGGGAGGGGATGGGATGGCCAAGGAGTGGCCAGTGCTATTCAGAATCATTAGCATTGTTGGCTCTAACTAGAGATAAGCAAGGTAAACAATCCCTTGCCCAAGTGGGAGCTAGTTCTACTGCCTTCCACAGGCTCTTTAATGCATTAAAACAAACTTTCACAGGATGAAAAATCTCATATAATAATTTAAGACTTTCAAAAAATTATATTTTTGATTTATTTTTAATTACACAATACGTGAATACATCCTTGGTTGTAAAGAATGTAAACACTCCCGATAAAGTAAAAGCCCCCATAATTCCTCTCCAGTTCTCGTTTTTCTTTTTCAGAAGTAATCACCGTTCCTAGTTGGACAGGTGCTCTTACAAACGTTTCTCTATGCATTTATACAGTTGTACACACATATACACATAAAGATATACTTTTGTTTTTGTGTGTGTGGTTTTGTTTTGTATTATATAAGTGATCTCCTAACGTGTTTGGTTCTTCAGTTTCTTTTTATCTTAAAAAATGAAACAATATACTCTGGAACTCTTTCTAGGTAAATGTATCTAAGTCATAAAAACAAAAACAAAAAAATCTGTTTTCCTGGGTATGAATGTGCTATGTTTTATTTAATCATTCCCTTACTGATGCATTATATCTTTTTTTTTTAACATCTTTATTGGAGTATAATTGCTTTACAATTGTGTGTTAGTTTCTGCTTTATAACAAAGTGAATCAGCCATACATATACATATATCCCCATATCTCCTCCCTCTTACATCTCCCTCCCACCCTCCCTATCCCACCCCTCTAGGTGGTCACAAAGCACCGAGCTGATCTCCCTGTGCTATGCGGCTGCTTTCCATTAGCTATTGGTTTTACATTTGGTAGTGTGTGTATGTCCATGCCACTCTCTCACTTTGTCCCAGCTTACCCTTCCCCCTCCCCGTGTCCTCAAGTCCATTCTTTAGTAGGCACTATATCTTGTTTCCAACTTTTGCATCTGTCCATTCTACAGATATTTACTGCTTGCAATGTGTAGGAGACTGCCCAGCAGAAACTGGGATACACTGGCAATAGTAAGCCAGGAGTTGGCAGGCTATCAGGGGCAAGGAGAAGCATGTAAGGAAGAGGACAGGCAAAAAATGCTGCTTCTTAAAGTTGCCACATGCTGTGGTGGCTTAGAGGAAGGAGACCTTATTTCGTTGTGGGGATGCAGAAGTAGATGAGAGAGGCTGAGTTCTTTGTCTGGGTTTTGCAGGATAGAAACACAGATGGATGATTGAGGTGTAGTCTGTTGCCCCTTGGTGCTCCAGTCCCACCATCCCCCAAGGGATCAACTACTAATATGCTGTTGACCTTATGGCAGGGAATTTCTGTTTCAGGCTCAGCCACTTGCTGTGTTCAACCTTGCCAGGATCCTCTCTGCCTTAAGCTGGAGGAGCTGGAAGTAGTGTGGAGAAAGGGAAAAGGTGAGTGTATGCTAATGAGATGGGGACTTTCACCTCTATCCCCAGGTCCAAGCCAAAGTTGGAGTGATTGATTTGGGGAGGGGTGGGTTGGGTTTGAGAATATTTTTCTTTTTACAAATATCATCAAAATGAATATACAAAGTTTTTACTTCTCACTGGGAGCCCCTGAAAATATATCCCCCAGTGAGACACTGGTACGTTTTTCCCTTTTTTCTTGAATGCATGAGATTTCTTGAGTGTAAGGATCACTGGGAAAGGAGAGGAAGGGGGAACACTTTCCTTTACCTGCTTTATCACAACACAGCCATGCTGTCTCTCTCTCTCTCCCACCCATCCCTTCTCTCTCTGGTTTTCCTGTCTTTGATGCTCTCTCTGAATCATATCACTTCTCGTGAGCAAATTTGGGCCATATGCATTTTATGCAAAATACCAGGGCCCTAATTTTCCTTCTCTTCCTTTCTGCTGCCTTTACTCAGGGCTCAGAGGAGATTCCACTTTGGCTCAAATCAAATGCAGGGAGTCACACTGGTTCTTCTTTCCCCTCTTCCCTCTGTTTAGCCCTGACAGCAGCTGCGAAGCTCTGCCAGGCTGTTAGGAAGCTGCACCGTCCCTGGGCGAGACAGCCTAGAGCAGGGCTCCACAGGCAACCCTGAATCAACGACATAGGCAGCCTAAGTCCTCCAGCACGGGCGACCAGTCTGGCTGGGAAAAAATTTCCCTCGGAATCTCTCTCCAGTTCTCCAAGCCTAGCCCCTCCCAACTCAAGCCCTCCCTGCTTGCAGTGCAGCGAAGTCTGGTTGATATTTTGCGTTTTGCCTTTTTCTACTCCCAGCCAAGCCAGACCGGCCCTCTGGGCTGCTGGACCAATGAGCAAGTTCATCTCTACCAGGCCTCCAAGGGCGTGTGTCTGAAACAGCTTTGATCTGCTGCCTGTGGGAGAGTGGCCGCCACCCACCTTTCCAGGTACATCTCGCAGCCCCTTTGCCCCTACTCGTCCCCTGGCACACCAGACACTCCAGCAATAAACACCCAATGCATTTACTACTTGGAGCTCCCTAAACACAACACACGGTCTCTCCATTCTGTGCCTCACCTTGGGCTGCCTACTCTTCCCCATCCCTCTTTCCTCTGTCCTTTAAATTCAGTTTAGGTGTCAGTCACTCTACAAAGTCTTCCCTGACTCCCCCCCTATGCCAGATTCACCTCATTGACTTTGAGTTTTCAATTCAGTATCTGTGTCCCCCACTCCCCTGTGATAGTCTCTGTCACCCACTCTGTCCCTAGGGCTGAGCCCAGGATCTGGAATATGCTGGACACTCAGTTCAGGCTTGTTGAACCCCACTGACTTAGGTCAGGGAGCATCTTTGTGGTTCTTCTTCTAGGTTTGCCCTCCTGGCAGATCGCTGCCTTCCTAAGTAGCATCTTGTTATTTGAGCCCCACTAGTGAGAAAACTCACTGAGAGGCCTAGCCTTATAATAAATAATTGGGTTGCATCGTGTTTGGATGGTCTGCAGGGTGGAGCGTCATCATTTTTAGACTCCAGACAAGTCTCTGTCTAGGAGGAGCAGAGAAGAGAGGGGGGCACCTACTGTGCAGGGTCGTGGTGGAGACCCCTTGAGGTGCTCAGGGCTTCATGAGCTGCCTTCCCTCCTACCCCAGTGCGTGATAGCCCCACCTTGTGTGGAGTCTTTCCTTCTAAAGCACCTTGGCACACCTGATCTCATTTGACCTTTCCTACACATCACCTTGGGAGGTAGAAGGAACAGATTATACACAGTAAAACAAATAAGCCTGATTCATCTATTTATTCTACAAATATTCATTGAGTTCCTATTATATCTCCAGCAAGAGAATATGGCAGTGAACAAAACCAGCACATTCCCAGCTGTCAGGAAGTTCTGGTTCTAGTCAGGCAATGCCAACAAGTAACCAGTGTACAAAAGTAATAAGTAGTAAATAGAATATCCAGTGATGGTAAACGCTCAGAAGACAATCAGGCAGGGTAGTATTACAGAAAGTGATGAGTGGGAGGGGAGGAGGGGCTGCCTTAGGGCAGGCAAAGCCATTCTGAGGAAATGACATCTGAGCTGAAATCTGAAAGGTGAGAAGGAACGGGCCAGGTGATGCCCGAGGGAGGTGGGGTGACAGGCTGAGGGTCCCAGCGTGGAGCTGGCCCTGGAGCCCTGAAGCAGGCTCTTTCCCCAATGTCCCTTGAGCTCCTCTCTTCCCTCTTTACTCTCTCCAGGGACACTCATGAGTATGTCAGGGACAGACTGCGGGCGGGAAGGGGATGAGGTGTGCTTAAGAGTGCTGGGAACTGTCTCCCGGGCTTTGAGTGTCACAGCCAGCCCGAAGCTGGGGAGGGGCCACCCGAGGGCCAACTTTCTCCACCTTTCACTCTCAGTTGTCCCTTTCCTAAGGGATCCATCCCTCAGGAGTAAACCTCACCTCTTTCCACATCAGCAGGAAAGGGTGTCAGAGACACCTTCTACAAGACAGCTGAGAGTTGGGCATCCTGCCATTTTTTTTATTGTGGTAAAATATAACATGAGATTTACCGTTATAACCATTTTTAAGTGTGCAGTTCAGTGGCATTAAGTATATCCACGTTGTAGTGCCACCATCACTACCATCCGTCTCCAGAACTATTTCATCATCCCAAGCTGACACTCTGTACCTATTCAACAATAACTCCTGCCACTTTTTAAAAAGCCCTGATGGACTCACAGACATAGAAAACAAATTTATGGTTACCAAAGGGAAAGGTTGGGGGGAGGGATAAATTAGGAGTTTGGGATTAAAATATACACACTGCTGTATATAAAATAGATAATCAACAAGGACCCACTGTGTAGCACAGGGAACTCTACTCAAGATTCTGTAGTAACCTATATGGGAAAAGAATCTGAAAAAGAATAGATATATGTATATGTATAACTGATTCACTTTGCTGTTCACCTCTACAGCATTGCTGTACACTTTGCTGTACACCTGTACAGCATTTACAACATTGTAAATCAACTATACTCTAACACAAAATCAACTATACTCTAACACAAAATAAAAAAAAACTATACTCTAACACACACAAAAAAATTTTTTTAAATTTTTTTAGTTAAAAAATTTTTTTAAAAAAGCCCTGATGGATCATGGGTAATGAGAAAACAAATACCATTTTCCAGAAGCCTCTCCCCTGATGGGTTTATTCTCCTAGTGTTTAAAACCATATCTCTCAGTGTAGTCTGAAGACAGCTGGCTCCAGAATCACTTGGTTGGGGGGGGAGTGCCTGTTAAAATGCAGATCTCCCCCTCCTTCCTGAACCAGAATCTCTTGACCAGCACCCAAGCAAGCGTGTTTTTACCAAGTCCCCTGCGTGATTCTGATGCCAATGAAAATGTGAGAATTACTGGTTTCAGCCTCATGGGAAGAACATGTGAGGAAGAATATTCGCCAGGGCAGAAAAAGCTTGCTATGGGAAAGTAGCTGCGTGGATTTGAATACTTCACCAGTGGCTAACTGAATAACTGGGCAAGTTACTTAATCTCTCTAAACTTCAGTTTTCTTTTCTCTAAACTGGAAATTGTGGTCGTAGCATGTACCTCACCGCAGTTGCTGTGAAGACTGAATAAGATTATACACAAGGCGCTGAGATTGGTGCTTTGTGTGGAAGATCTCAGGTCTTGATGTGGCATAAGGGTGGTGAGGTGACCCAAGTAAAGTAGTTATGTTTTCTTAAGGATATATATATATATATATATACACACACACACACACCCTGCAGCAATTGAGGGGGTAGAATGTTTTTCCTGAAAGATCCTTTCAGAGATGGGATTCATTTGGAGTAAGTTCCTGAGAGGAATGGTTAGGTGATTAGTAGTGATGCATGTAGTACATAGCTGAGGGAAATAATAAAGAAAATGAGGCTCTGGTGCCTGTCCCGGATACCTACCACCACCCCACTCGGGAACAAGGGCAGTTAAGGTTGTCTACAGAATGGATGGTTCTGGATGGTTGGTGCAGCAACAGTTTGAGAGTGAGACTCAGAGTCACTGTTCAGAAAAGCTTCCTGAATGGAATGTGGCTCTGCAGAAAGGAAGGTAGGGGTTCTCGGGAGTGGTGAGCAAGACACAGAAAGTCAGGTGAAAGGCAGGTTCAGGGATTTCCCAGGTGGCGCAGTGGTTAAGAATCCTCCTGCCAATGCAGGGGACACGGGTTCAAGCCCTGGTCCGGGAAGATCCCATATGCCACAGAGCAACTAAGCCCGTGTGCCACAACTATGAGCCTGCGCTCTAGAGCCTGCGAGCCACAACTACTGAGCCCGCCAGCCACAACTAATGAAGCTCGCACTCCTAGAGCCCACGCTCTGCAACAAGAGGAGCCACCGCAATGAGAAGCCCGTGCACCACAATGAAGAGTAGCCCCCACTTGCTGCAACTAGAGGAAGTCCGTGCGCAGCAATGAAGACCCAGTGCAGCCAAAAATAAATAAATAAATACATTAATTAATTACTTAAAAAAAAAAAAAAGAAAGGCAGGTTCAGGGAACAGGAGCTAGACCGCCCTGGCTGAGGTGGGTGTCAAATTGGTGAATTGGAAAGGCTAGTTTTGATCAGATCACCCTCAAACCTGGCTCCGTTTGGCCTAGTTTAATATCATGTCACTTAAACCTAGCAAATATCCCTTTAATAAATTTCAATTAGACCTGGTAGTTTTATGGACCATCTGTACTCAGTTCCTAGCATAGCATCTGGCACACAGTAGGTGTTCAGAAAATATTTGTTGAATAAGTGAATGGATGAATCCTACCCTTTGGTTGGCCAGCCCTTGGAAGAAAGATTGAGCAATCTGGAAGTTGTACTCCAAGAATGGGGCAGTGTTTCCAAATATATCAAACATGTGAGATGATGCATGATTTCAGGGAGGCACAGCATGTGATTTTTCCTGATCTTCTCCTTTTTATAATAAGATTTAGAATGTTGGGAAAGAGATTGCTAATGTTTATATAGATTTCATTATGTCCCAAAGTTATTCTTTTAGACAATATAATATTAAACAAGAGAAGCGGGATAAAAATGGTATAAACAGTATAATTTCAGTTCCATGAAAGATCTGTGTTCATGGGGGAAAAACTGGAAAGAAGTTATAACAAAATTAGGACTTACTTAATGATCTTACCTTACTTTTCTACTTTATACTTAGCAGACTTTTTCCAAATTTTCTACAGTAAATGTGTATTACTTTTATAATTGGAAAAATATAACGTGTTATTTGTTCATTAATATAGAAAGTGGTACAACATTCTTGCCAAAGCCTGCTTTGTTTTTTTATCCCTGGCATTCATCATAAAAATCACAACTGATACTTGAAATAATGACATAATGATAACAAAAATGAACTACACCTTACCAGGTATGGTACTACCTGTGTCATGTGACACAGTTGATCTACTGAGGAGCCCACACCATCCAGATACTGAGATTGGCCGTGTCAGGGCTCCTTGCCTCCACCTGCACATCCCTCAGCCTCCCTGAATGCCCACCCCACTCCCCTTCCACCCTTGTCAGAGGCTCAGGAATGGCCGGAAGGCTGGTAGTGCAGGTCAGAGCAGCCCTGCTTGCTTTGGATTGTGGACTGAGCAAACAGCTCTGTACTTTGGGTTACACTGCTCTGAAAAATAGCAAAAGTGCCAAGGTATTGTCCTATAGATTAAACAAATTAAAAACAAACAACAACAACAAAAAAACAAGAGCAGCAGAACCCAGAAAACTTGTTCACTTCATTTTTTTTCAATCAGGCAAAAAGTATGAATAATATTGCTTCTCCCTTTTGGATGATGACTTCTCAGTAGTAAATCAGAGGCACAGCTAAAGTGAACTTTGAGTTTTAATGAGGTGTTGTATTTGCAGTTTTAACTCTACTGAAAACAAGCGCCATTAGAATGATATCAACTGTTTGAGTCAGTTGTTGGCTTGGACTTCCACCCAGAATTTGATGTCATTGGTGAGCAGCCATGAGGAACAGGAATAATTTTGAAGTTTGTTGACCAGAGGACCTCTGAAGACTTTCACTGGTGCTGGTATTAAATATAATGCAAATATAAAAATGAAAATGGCCATCCTATGCATTAAGTATGTGGATTTAAAAGCGCTTTCCATCTGCTAGGGCTTTGTGGGGGAACGTCTATGAAACTGGAGAGTTATTGTGTCTGGAAAATGTTTTACTCAATGTGATGATGAAACGTAGGCTAGGTATCAGATGCAACGGACCCCAGGAGTGAGCTAGAGCAAGAAGCACAGCCACGAAGAAAAGAGTTTGTAGGAGTTGAATCATATCTTATTTTGATTAAATCAGGATCGTTTTACTGAGAGGCTGTAATGTGAGAATGTGTTAGGTAGTAGAAGAGTCCTATTATGTTTATCTCATTCAGAGTGAGTTTGTTTTCATCACATGTATTTTTAATTCTTTGGAAAGACAATTACATTAATTGAGGAATGACTTGTAGAATACCAGTTTGAAAAAAACATTTAGCGAATGGGTGTGTTGATGTTGCCTAACTATCAGTTAATTAAAAATTGCTTGTAACATGAGCTCTAGGTACCCCGGCTAAATGGTGGCAGTTGGCTGCTTGGGGAAGCCCATTATATTTTTGATGCATCAGTTGGGTAAAGCAAGGCCTTCAGGGAAGTGGCTCCGGGTTCTTCCCACTCTCCTCTTCCTCTTCATTGCACGGCTTCCAAAAATGTGCTGCCTTGACCTGGTATGAGAACTTCCAACCCCAGGATGAATTGTCCAGGATGGTTCTACTGCTTCTGCTGCAGTTAGGCTTAGCCAAGGGCACAGTAGCCTCCATGTGCCAGCCAACCCATGACTTTCCATCCCATCTCCAAGACAAGACTCCTTCTCCCTCTCTCCTCCGTTTTCTCCCTGGCCTCGCTTCCCAGGGCAGAGTCCTCTTTTAAAGACTGACATTTTCTAGGAATTCTTCACTTGTGACTTGAGTTCATTCTGAATTCTGCCATCTGTATCTTCATTTTTTATCTGGTGCACAATTAGTACACATTGTTGAGTGATCCCCCCACTTTTTAACTGGCTGGACTGTACTATTCAGTATTTCATGATAATAGCTCATATCCTAAGTTTTTTCCTTGTAGCTCTATAATAACAAAGGCATTGGCTGTGCCTTTCTCTTTCTGTGAAGTCATGTACTACCTTGCACGTGTGCTAAGCACCCAGTAAACTTGTACAACTTAAAGAATCATTTAGCCGCATGCACTGGCTGAGTTAAGGAAAATCATCTGATGCTAACATACAAATAATATTCTACACAAAGCAGTAAGTGAGCAAATATTTATTGAGCCTCTATTATTATAGTCCTCAGAGGTGGTTTACAGGAAAATAGACATGGTCCTACATCAGGAAGTTATATGTGAAGACTCTGGAGAAGTTTTTATAATGATAAGAATAAAAGGTACTATTTTTTGAGGGATTTCTACTTCATAGGATTATTGTGAGTATTACATGAGAAACTTTTACTCCCCCGCCCCACCGCCCTTTTTACAGATATAGAAACTAAGCCTCAGCAAGGTCAAATGGAGACAAACTCAGATTGAATGTTTCCACTATCCTGGTGCTCTCTCAGCATCACATTGTACAGTTGAACAAGCTGTTCAGTGCTCAGAGGTGCCTGGCTGAGAGTCGAAGTGGGAATGAAATGAGCCCTGTGGTCCACTTGAAAAGCTGATGTGGGGTAATGTATACTGTTGAATGAGTATATACCTGGGTAGCTACCACCCCAATCAAGATATAGAGCATTTCCACCATCCTCAGACAGTGCCTTTGTGCCATTTTATAGTCTTTCCACTCCTTCCCACCCTGCCACCAACCCCCAGTGACCACTCATCTGATTCTCCTGAATACCATAATTTTGCATGTTTTCTAACAGCACTGTCCTACCGAAGTTTATGCAGGATGGAAATATTCTCTATATCTGTGCTGTCCTGTACAGTTGCCACCAGTCACATATGACTATTGAAATGTGGCACTTGAAATGTGGCAGCTGAGAAACTGAATTTTTAATTCCACTTAATTTAAATTAATTTTTTACTTACACTTAAATAGCCACATGTGGCTAGTGGCTACTATATTGGACAGCATTGGTCTAGAACTTCAAATAAATGGAATCAGTCAGTGTCTGGCTTCTTTCATACAACCTAATATTTTTGAGATTTATGTTTTGAATCTCAAAATCTTGAGATTATGTTTGTTACAACATCAGAAGATCATTTTTTTAAGTTGCTGAGCAGTATTCTATTCTATGAATAGATCTCAGGTTGTTTATCTGTTAATAGACTTTTGGGTTGTTCCCGGTTTGAGGCTATTATGAATAAAGCTGCTATAAACATTTGCATACAAGTCTGTTTGTGAATGCATGCTTTTATTTTTCTTCTATGAGTGGAATTTGGAAATCATATGGTAAATGAATATTTAACTTTATAAGAAAATGCCAAATCGTTTTCCAAAATGGCTGTACCATTTTATATTCCCACCACAATATTCCAGTTGTTCCACATTCTTACCAACTTTGGTATGGTCAATTTGTTTAATTTCAGCCGTCCTAGTGGGCGTAAAGTGCTATCTCATTGAGAGTTTAATTGGTATTTCCCTGATGACTGATGATGTTGAACATCTTTTCATGTGCTTGTATTTCTTCTTTTGAAAAGAGATTATTCAAATCTTTGCCCGTTTTTAAAGATTGTCTTGTCTTGTCTTTTTTTTTTTTTAATTTATTTTTATTTATTTATGGCTGTGTTGGGTCTTCGTTTCTGTGCAAGGGCTTTCTCTAGTTGTGGCAAGCGGGGGCCACTCTTCATCACGGTGCGCGGGCCTCTCACCATCGCGGCCTGTCCTGTCGCGGAGCACAGGCTCCAGACACGCAGGCTCAGCAACTGTGGCTCACGGGCCTAGTTGCTCCGCGGCATGTGGGATCTTCCCAGACCAGGGCTCGAACCCGTGTCCCCTGCATTGGCAGGCAGACTCTCAACCACTGTGCCACCAGGGAAGCCCCTGTCTTGTCTTTTTATTATTGAGTTGTAGGAGATCTTTATGTATTCTGGATGCAGAGCTCTTGTTAGATATTTATATTACAAATATTTTCTACCATATTATGGCTTGCCTTTTGAAGAGCAGATATTTTTAATTGTGATACAGCTCACATTATCAATTGTTTTTCTTTTGTGGTTGTACTTTTGTGTTCAGTCTAAGAAATTTCTGCTTATTCCAGTGGTTATAAAGATTTTCTCCTATGCTTTCTTTTAGAAAGTTTATAATTTTAGCATTTATATTTAGGACTGTCATCCATTTTGAGTTAACTTTTGTGTATGGTATGAAGAAGGGATTGAGGTTCACTTTTTTTTCCATACAGAAATTTTGCTGATCTGTCACAATTTGTTAATAGGCTGTTCCCGTTATATTATCTGGTGGAGTGTCTGTTCAAGTCTTTTGCCCATTTTAAAAAATTGGCTTATCTGGTTATTACTGAGTTATAAGAGTTTTTAATGTATATTCTGGATACAAGAACTTTTCATATATATATATTGTGACTATTTTCTCCCAATCTGTGACTTGCCTTTCTGTTTCTTAATGGTATTTTTTTTTTGAAGAGTGGAAGTTTTAAATTTTGATTAAGTCCATTTTACCATTTTTTTCCCTTTTATGGTTAGTGCTTTTCGTGTTCTAAGAAATGTTTCCGTATCCCAAGGTCATGAAGATTTCTCCTGTTTTCTTCTAGAAGTTTTATAGTTTTAGATTTTATGTTTAGCACAGTAAATCATTCTGAATTAATTGTTGTGTATTGTGATGTAGGGGTTGATGTTCACTGTTTTTCTATTTGGATCCAGGGCCATTTAATGACTGTCCTTTCCGCATTGAATTACCTTTGCACCTTTGTTGAAAAGCCAATTGACTAAATGTGTTGTTCTATTTCTAGACTCTATTCTATTCCATTGACCTATATTTCTATCCTTATGCTGATAGCACACCATCAAGTTTACTGTAGCTTTGTAGAAGTCTTGAAAATAGGTTGTGTAAGTCCTCCAATTTGTTCTCCCCTTAAAAATTATTTTGGTTACTCTAGGTTTTTTGAATTTTCCATGAATTTGCAAAATTCTTTCAATACTTGAAAATCAATTAGTATAGTTTACCATGTTAACTTTTTTTTTTACATCTTTATTGGAGTATAATTGCTTTACAATGTTTATATAATTACAATTGCTGTACAAGTTTCTGCTGTATAACAAAGTGAATCAGCTATATGTATACATATATCCCCATATCCCCTCCCTCTTGTGCCTCCCTCCCACCCTCCCTATCCCACCCCTCTAGGTGGTCACAAAGCACCGAGCTGATGTCCCTGTGCTATGCAGCTGCTTCCCACTGGCTATCTATTTTACATTTGGTAATGTATATATGTCAATGCTACTCTCTCACTTTTTAAGGAACCTCCATACTGTTCTCCATAGTGGCTGTATCAATTTACGTTCCCACCAACAGTGCAAGGGGGTTCCCTTTTCTCCACACGTTCTCTGGCATTGATTGTTTGTAGATTTTTTGATGATGGCCATTCTGACTGGTGAGAGGTGATACCTCATTGTGGTTTTGATTTGCATTTCTCTAATGATTAGTGATGTTGAGCATCCTTTAAAGTGGGGTTTATCCCAGGAATGCAAGGATTCTTCAATATATGCAAATCAATCCATGTGATACACCACATTAACAAACTGAAGGATAAAAACCGTATGATAATCTCAACAGATGCAGAAAAAGCTTTCGACAAAATTCAACAACAACTTATGATAAAAACTTTCCAGGAAGTGGGCACAGAGGGAACTACCTCAACATAATAAAAGCCATATATGACAAACCCACAGCCAACATCGTTCTTAATGGTGAAAAACTGAAACCATTTCCTCTAAGATCAGGAAGAAGACAAGGTTGCCTACTCTCACCACTGTTATTCAACATAGTTTTGGAAGTTTTAGCCACAGCAATCAGGGAAGAAAAAGAAAGAAAAGGAATCCAAATTGGAAAAGAAGTAAAACTGTCACTTTGCAGATGACATGATACTCTACATAGAGAATCCTAAAGATGCTACCAGAAAACTACTAGAGCTAATCAATGAATTTGGTAAAGTAGCAGGATACAAAATTAATGCACAGAAATCTCTTACATTCCTATACCATGTTAACTTATTAGAGGAGAAAAATTATACAGTTATCTCAATAAATGCAGAAAAAGCATTGGGCAAAACTCATTTGTGATAAAAAATTCCAGCAAACTAGGAATACAAAGAAACATGCTCAGTTTAACAAAGGGCATTTATGAGACACCTACACCTCACATCCTATTAAGTAATCATGTATAGAATACTCTTTAAGACTGAGAACATGGCAAGGATATGCACTCTTTATACTTATATTAGCATCAAAATTGGAGATCCTAGCAAGTGCAGAAAAGGAAGAAAAGAAACAAAATGTATACATTTTAGAAAGAAAGAAGCAAAACTCTTTATTTGAAGATGACATGGATGTCCGTGCAGAAAATTCTAAGTCACCTACAAATTATCTGCTAGAAGTAATAAGTGACCTTAGCAAGGGTATAAGTTATAATGTCTACACACAATAATCAATTGTATTTCTGCATTCTAGCAGCAAACAACTAGAAAATGAAATGTAAAATAATTCCATTTACAATAGCAGCACCGACATAGGAACAAATTTAACAAAAGACGTGCAAGACCTCTATATAGATGAATACAAAATATTAATCTGTGTAATCTATGTCTGAGCCTCTCAACCATCACTTTCCATTTTAGTTATTTTTTTAACTTATTTTTTTATTGAAGTATAGTTGATTTACAATGTTGTGTTAATTTCTGATGTACAACAGAGTGACTCAGTTATACACATATATACATTCTTTTTTATGTTCTTTTCCATTATGGTTTATCCCAAGATATTGAATATAGTTCTCTGTGCTATACAGTAGGACCTTGTTTATCCATTCTATATGTAATAGTTGGCATCTACTAACCCCAAACTCCCAGTCCATCGCTTCCCCATCCCCCCTCCCCTTTGGCAGCCACACGTCTGTTCCCTATGTGAGTCTGTTTCTGTTTTGTAGAGAGTCAACCATCATTTTCAAAGCAGCAAATTAATTGTAGGACAAGGTGGAAGCAAATGTCAGACTTTCTTCTCTGGGCTTCCCTGCTCTCCAGGATTGTGGCTTCTCAGATCTAGCTGCCTTGGTAGCCCTCCACCACCTTCACGAAAGGTTCCAGATGAGCCAAAAATTCTTGAGGATTATAAGAAAATACTTTATGTTAATAATCTATTAAGAGTTCACATTCAGACAACAATGCCACGCATGGCTTGCTCTTCCCTGAGACTCCAGCGGGCTTTGTGGTTGGCCCTGCTTCTACACAGCATGGCTACTTTACACACCTGCTGTCCTCTGCCTCCTGCGAGCACACACAGTTCAGCTGTGTGACGTTCTGCAAGTGACACACACACTGTGAAAGCAGCCTGGCCCTGCAGCAGCTCTTCTATCTATGACATGCAGAAAATAGTCAAGAAGAGTCCCTCTTTCCCCCAGTATCTACAGAGTTTTCTTTTTTTAGGTTGCTCTTATATAAGTATCACTCACCATGAGACAGCTGCTAGGCCTAGCTATCACACAATATGTCACATTCATAAAAACAGTAAACATGCAGGCATTATTCTACCTAAAAACAATAAAACCAATTTAATTCTAAGGCACATCTTGCTCCCAGTATTTTATTTTTAAAATACTGTTAGATGTCTATGACATCTAATCTAGTTTTAATACAAAGGTATTTCAACTTAAATATTATCTCTGAGGAAATCAGATATTGTTTTGGGCAAAGCTTTTAAGTCACAATAAAATAGTTATGAAACAGCAAAAAAGAGAAGATATGTATATATATACAGAGATGTGTGTATACATATACCTACATATATTCATATATATGTGGAGAGAGAAGCACGAGTACGAGTTAGCTACATCATGTTTATGGATTAGAAGCCTCAGTATGGTTAGGATGTTATCTTTCTCCAAATTGATATATTGATTAAAACCAATCCAAAACAAAACCCTTGCAGATTGATGATAGTCTTTTTTTTTTTTTTTTTAATTTTTTAAATTTATTTTTGGCTGCATTGGACTTTGTTGCTGTGCGTGGGCTTTCTCTAGTTGCGGAGAGTGGGGGTTACTCTTCGTTGCTGTGCGCGGGCTCTAGGTGTGCAGGCTTCAGTAGTTGCAGCACGTGGGCTCAGTAGTTGTGGCTCGCGGGCTTAGTTGTTCCGTGGCATGTGGGATCTTCCTGAACCTGGGATTGAACCCGTGTCCCCTGCATTGGCAGGCGGATTCTTAACCACTGCACCACCAGGGAAGTCCCAGATTGATGATAATCTTGAGGATTGGGGTAAGGTTTGGATTTACCACACTAAATAATGTGACGCTCTGTTCCTTCTCAACTGATGTGGATGAAAGGATGAGAATAGTGTTTGGGGAAGATTTTTCTAAAAATTGTATGGGATGGATTGAAAGAGGAGGAGGTTAGAATTTGGGAGACTGGAAGCTCTTAAGTTCTAATGGGTTCTAAGGGGCAAGGATTGGGCTCAAATAGCCGTGGAAAGGAAGGAGAGAGTCAAATGCCTTTTGAGACCAAGTATATGCCTAGGTATAAGCCAGGAATGTGGGGTGCAGGGTCTCTATAAAAATCCTTAAGTTTGAAGATGCAAGGTCTTTGTTTTTCAGAAGCTCTCAATCCACGCAGGGGTCCTACATTATCAATAACTACAATATAGTGTGCCGTGACATGCTATAGTGAGATGTGGGAAGAACTATGGGAAACACAGATGAGAGCAATTAATGCTGACAAGTGAGCATCAGAGAGGGCTATAGAGAGGAGATGCTGTTTAAGCTGGGTGATGGAGTCTTAGTTAAGTTAGAAGACAGTAGTAAGGGAAATGCAAGAGGCATTAAGTGCTAGGCTGGTTCAATAAAGGGCAAAAAGACCAGTGTGACAGGATATCTTTTCCTTGAGGGTATTGGTCAGAGATGAAACTGGAAAAAATCGATTGGGACTAAATCATGGAGGGTCAAATACCATCTTCTACTGCCCACTTTTCCCTCTTCTCATCATCTCATCAAAAACATGAATCTTTATTTGCATGCGTCCTGTGAGTGTCAACACCATAATCCTATTTGCCTCCGCTCTTGGCTTAAAGTTACATTCTCCTAATGTCTGTATCCCCGTATTTCTGGGAGAGCAATAGGGAGAGAAGGGGCAATTTGCAAGCTGACTGGAGACTGTGTTTACAGTGAGGATTTCCTTTCCTTGGGAGTTTTACAATTGAGAATTAACCTGTATAGACAAACTTTTTTTGTGATCCTCCATGTTATTGTATCGGCAGACCTATCAATGTATTCATTCAAAAATATTTATTTGTGTAACTTTCTCATCTACCTATCAATCAACTCCTGATATCCAGTGTACACAGAGTAGAAAGATTAAGGTCTCTCTGAGTTTTCTGGGTCATAAGTCTAGCATCAAACTCTGAAACTTTTCTAATAAAGAGAGTAGAAGTCACAAAGGGTTAAGTCGTTGGGGTCTTGGAAAATGATCTAGATGGGTACACCAGTGCCTTTTGGGAGTGTTTTAAAATCTTTGTTTCTATGTGACATATGGAATTTCTGTCATCATAGTTCAGAGAAAGGAGGTCAGGAGAGGCTGGAACAGCAGACATTCAGTGGAGAAGAAAGAGTGAAGACTGACTCATATCATGCAGAGTTTGGGTGTGGGTGTGTACATACACCTACAACTGTGCACTCCATGTGCCTGTGGTTGGGAGAAAGGGAGGAAAGGGTTGTGCGACATAATATTTTCTTTAATCTCTTTGCTGAGTGGACTTTGGAGGAGAGCATGCATAAGTAAATAACTGTGGCATGGCTGTTTGTCTGTCATACACATGATACTCAAAGGGACTCTATAAAATCCTGTAAGTTAAGATGCAAATAGAACTATTCTGTTACCAACTTTGATGGTTACCCTAGTATTTCTCTTCCATGACGGTGAAATTACTGAGCAATTTTCAGTTTCTTTGATTAGTTGAAATGTTCTCCTACGAGCTTCAGATGAATTCACGGTTATGCATTGTATTTTCTTCAACTTTCTTTACAACGCTCATTCTACCCAAATATGGATAAAAATAATTGCTACCTCTTTGTAAAGTTCCAGCTCAAATCTCCCTCCATCAGAGCCTTACTGATCCCCTGGTTCGGCCATCTTGCTTTCTGAACCCTGTGGAATATAACAGGTGCTTAGTAAGTAATTGACAATTGTCTAGTACATTAGTTTTTGTTGTTGTTGTTATGTTCCACCTCCTTCCAACACCTACAGTTAGAAAAGACAATATGCTTGTATTTAATATTTTTCTAATTTTACTATTTTTTATGACACAAGGCATTCCATCTGGTTTAAGAGCATAAAATTGGAAATGTAGTAGGAATTAGGGACTAATAACTTTCCTTCCAATGCAGGAATTTTCTATGTAGCTTCCTTGTTACACTCCTCTGTACTCTTAGATAAGTCACTCAAATACTCTGAGCCTCATTCATAAAATGGGGACGACAGTAGTACTCACCTTTATTAGTTAGGAACAGATCTGGATGCCTGTGACAGAAAACCTATAATAGTAGTAGCTTAAAGAAGATAGCATTTTATTTTTCTCTCTTCCAAATCTAGGAAACAGGCACAGTGGCTTCTATCTTGTTTCTTTGCTATGCAAGGCATCTATTCTCATGTTTACCTCACAGTCTGATATGGCTGCTTTAGCTCCAGCCATCATGCCTTCCCTGCAGCCAGCAGAAGGGAGAAAGAGGAGGAAGAGAAGGGCACACTCTCTCCCTTCAAGGACACTGTCCATAAGTAGCAAACCATTCTGCTTATATCTAATTAGCACTAACTTATTTGTATTACTACATCTAGCTGTAGGGGAGGCTAATAAAGGGATGGCCATATGCTTCACTAAAATTCAGAAGTTCTATTATTGAGGAAAATGAGAACAGATTTGGGGGGACAATTAACAAGTCTCTGTCACCCTACTGATAATTTTATGAGATAAAAGATGAAGATGAAATGAGATAATATGAACACTGTGCTTAGAACATGCCTGACATACAATACATGCTCAATAAGTATTAGCCATTGTTTTTATAATTAAACATTATAGGCAGTCATTCATCCACTCTATTATTTGTTCAACAGACATTGAATACCTACTAAGCTGAACATCATACCTCTCCTGTTTAAATCTTTCTATCAACAATGAGGAGAAGACTGCTGTCCAAGATAGCCTGTCCTTTGTGGAACAGCTCTAAAAGTTAGGGAATTATTTATCAAACTAAGCCAAAGCATGCCTCCCCAATAATTCATTTGTTTTGGCCCTGATCTTACCTTTTGAAACTATGAAACAAGCCTTTTTCCTCATCTCAGTTCTTCAAATATATGAAAATGGCTAATAAGCCTCACGCTTAGTTTTCTGGCTCTAAACAGGCATTTTGTTAACTCATTTATTTAGTGTGTAGTTTGGCAAACTTATTCTGTAAAGGGCTAGATGGTAAATATTTCTGGCTTTGCAGGTCACATGGTCTCTGTCACAATTTCTCAACTGTACCACTGTAATGTGAAAGTAGCCATGGACATTATATAAATGAATGGCCATGACTGTGTTCCTATAAAATTTTATTTACAAAAACAGATAGCAGGCCAGATTTTGGCCTGGTGCAGTAGTTTGCTAGCCCCCTGATTTAGCCCATGGAAACTTATCAACAAGGTTATTTATGACTGATATTCCCCTACTCTGAAGCTGAAAACTTACTCTGTGACACTCCTGATTCTTCTTATACCTTTCATTTCTTTTTCTTGTCTTACTACAAGATTTGGCTAGGATTTCTAGCTAGGATTGGCTAGGATTTCTAGCACCCCCTGCGTCTCCATAACTTTACTTCCTGGCCAATCATTTCCCTTGACACATTATCTATCCCAATTCATCTCTAGCTTGGAAATGCTACCTTGGCAAGTCTTCTCTTGTTCTGCCATATTCTTAACTCACATATTGTTTGACCTCTCCCAGGCTGGCCCTTCTCCAGTCTTCCCCACAAACCTGTGCACATTAAGAAACGAAAAATCCTTTTTTCCATCCTTTTCTTTTTCAAATCTGTTAGACTCTGACCTTCATTCGGGCTTCAGCTTTTCTTCAGTTAACGGTCTAATGCTAACTATATCTCTAACCAAACCGAACTTCCCTCAAAGACAACCTCGAGGAGATAGGTAGAAAATTAACATTTACTGATGGGCCAGGCACTGCTGATATTTGCAACATGTGTGTTTCATTCCAATGTTATAGACGTGGTAAGGGCAGTTCGAGATTGATCATATAACCAGCTGTGGTCATGCAGCTGAGATTCAGGGAGTCAATCCCAGGTATAGAATAGAAATTCAAATTTGACCGGACCTGAGGAGTGGAGTGTGTGAATCTGGCAAAAGTAATTCAACCCCATGTCACAAATACAACCGAGTTGCTAAACTCTGGTCATCTTCTCTCATCAAGACATTTACAAGGCATAGAATAACAAACATTTGCACTGAACTTTTGGTTTTCAGAACATTTCCTTCACAGTTTTATGGAGTAGGTGATTTTATTTCAATTTTACAGGAGAGGAAATCAAACCGCAGAGTGGTTAAAACATTTGCCGGAATTGCCAGGCGCCAGTGTCTTACTGTTCCTCTCTAGGAGAGTCCACAATTGCTCTTCTCGTAAAAGTCCGTACACCTCTTTTCTAGCTAACTCCTTACTGTCTTTCATACCTCAGCTCCGTCATCATCTTTTCCAGGAAATACTTCCTGCAGTCACTCCCACCTTGTGCCCACCATCTGATTTAGATGCTCTTCCTCTGCGTTATCCCAGATCATCACCTTATTTGCTCTGTATCTTAACCGATGATGCACTAGCTTGTAAGGAAATCAAGGGCACATCCTTGCCTCACTTAATTTTGTCCTCAATAAATATTTGTCCAATAAAGGAACGACGTGAGATGGAGCCAAGTCAGAGCTCCAGGGAGTCATTTTCCTGGGATGTTGCTCCGTCCTGGTTACACCTGGAGGCAAAACAGAAACCTCAGCCTCTTCCAGAGACAAATGCAAATAAAAGAGGATCCTCCCAGGAGCCATCGATCTCTGCAGCCAGGGGACATCAGAAATTCAAACCTGTGGGGTTTTAGACTAGATAGCAAAGAAAGCAGCATAACTATGGAGAAGAGCATAGGTTCTAGAGTCAGGCTTCTTGGATTTGAATCCTGACTTCACCATTTTCCAGCTGTGTGATCTTTGGCAAGTGACTTAGCTTTTCTCTGCTTGGGTTTTTCATCTCTCAAACGTGGATAATGATGGAACTCATCTATATTAGTTACTTATTGCTGTGCAACAAATTAGCCCCAAAACTTAATGCCTCAAAACAATAAACAGTTATTATCTCACAGTTTCTGTGGGTCAGGAATTTGGAAAGGGCTCAGGTGAGTGCTTCTGGCTCTGGATCACTGGTGAGGTCACAGTCAAGAAGTCGACTGGGGCTGCCTTCATGTGGAGCCTTGACTGAGGTTAGAGGATCACTTTCCAAGATGGCTCACTCCAGTAGCCGTCGGCAGGAGGCTTCAGTTCTTGCCACAGGGAACTCTCCTTATGACATGGTAGCTGATTTCCCCCAGAGAAAGCAAGAGAGGAAGAGCCAGGAAGAAACTCCGATGACTTTTATGAGCTATTCTCAGAAGTCATACACTGTTGCTTCCATGATATTGTCTGTGTTAGAAGGACGTCACTAAGTACAGCCCACATTCAAGGAAAGGGGAATCAGTCTCCACCTTTTGAAAGGAGGAGTATCACAGAATTTGTGGACGTATTTTAAAACCATCACACTATCTGGTAGAGTTGAGTGAGAATTACATGAGATAAGAATTAGAAAATGCTTAGAACAGGACTTAAGCAGCACCTACCTTGAATTACCTTCCTCATGGGTTAGAAAGGACAGATGAACTGTCAATCTGAAGGCTTTGGCTTGAAAAATTACATTCCTCTAAAAAATGGAGCAAAGATATTGAAAGCTGGTGCCGTAAGCCATTAAAGTATTCAGTATAGTTCCTGACATGAAAAGTTGTTCACGTTTTGAATTTTTAAAAGCAGGTATAAAACAACATGTACAGTGTGATCTGGTATGTGTGTAATTATATACTTATATCTCTGTATGTTAATACATAGGGAGCATTCTGGAAGGAGGTTCCTCGTAGTATTAATCATGGTTATCTCCGGGTGGTGGAATTTGTGTTAAGGTAAAAAAAATTGTGTGTGTGTTTTTCTGCATTGTTTGAATTGTTTTATACTGAGCATATATCTACAAAAATAAGAGAGGCATTTTCCGAAGAAAATAAAAAAGAAACCAAGTTGGAAGGAAGACACAAAAGGTGGAAAGGGTTAGGATGTTGTACCAGGACGTTGCTGCTCTGGGTGGGCTGGTTTGTTTCCTGTGATGTATATGATTGATAGGATGTCCTCTGATTCTTCAAGGTAGTTGTGAAGACCTGCATGTGCTGAGAGCAGGTGAGAGTTTGTGACTGTCCTTGCTTGAGGGGACATATATGTAAGAGAAGAAGGGAAGAGAGGAAAAGGAGGAAGCAAGGAGAAGAGGGACATCTGAGTGGCAAAGAGCAAAGACAGGGCGAATCTGGTGTTGACAGCAGAGCCTGAATGCTCATCAGTTGCCTTGGGAAGAACAGCTTTACCTATAAAGGAACAGTATACTTGTGATGGGCACCCTATGGGCCCAGAGTGCCTTGCATATCCTTTATAATTGCACTTGCCACATTGGACTGAAATCTGTTCAATTCTCTCTCCTTAACAGACTTGCAAGCAGATCCTGGCTTTCTAGCCCATTACACAGTTCCCAACAGAGAGCAGCGTTCAATAATTTGGAGAATAAAATAGGCTAAATTATTTTTTTAAATAATGTCTTTCACAAATTGAAAATGTTTATGTCAATTGACATTCAACTGAATAATTTATTCAAATGAAACAGAGGGAGTTAAAAATGTATATACTTTATGGGAAAAAATTAGAAACACTGCCCAAAGATGCTCTTTGAAAGGTTTAAATCTATCATTTGTCTCCCATTTGTTGCATCTGTTCTTTGTTCACCTTTTCCTTTTTTCTGCCTTCTTTTTTATTATTTGAAAAAAATTTTAAGATTCTAATATCTTTACTTACTTCCTATTTTTTTTTGTTAAAGTGGTTGCACTGGGGCTTATAGTATACATCTTTAGCTTATGACAACCTGACTTTAAGTAATGTTATCCCGATTCATGTAGAAAATAATCTTATTACAATATATTTCCATTTCCTCTCTCTTGACCTTTGTGCTATTATTGTCATATATTTCACTTCTGCATTTTTAGTAACTCCACAATACATTGTTATTATTTTTGCTTTAAATGGTCAGTTATCTTAAGTTATTTAAAAAGTAAGAAAAAATTGTATTTATCCACATATTTAACATTTTTCATAATCTTTATTTCTTTTTATAGATTCAAATTTCTATCAGGTATCATTTTCCTTCTGCCTAAAGGACTTCTTTTACCATTTCTTATATGTAAGTTTGCAAGTGATGAATTCTTCCAGCGTTTTATGTCTAAAAAGTCCTTATTTCATTTTTGTTTTCAAAAGATTTTTGCTGAGTATAGAAGTCTAAGTAGGCAGTATATATATATATATATATTTCCCCGCCCCCCCCCCCAGTACTTTAAAGGTTTACTCCACTGTCTTCTGGCTTGCATTGTTTCTATGAGAAGCCTGCTATCATCCTTATCTTTGCTCCTCTCTACTTCATGTGTCTTCTTTCTCTAACTTCCTTGGCCTCGTTGAATTCTCCACTACTTCTCTTTAAATTAGACACACTGTTGGGTTTCATCTGGGTCCCACCTCCTTCCCCGGTAGCCTAAAAACTCTCAAGCTGTAAGCTAGGGCATTTATAGAGCTCACCTTATTTGTTTTTTTCTTCTTTCAGGGATCATTGTCCTATGTTGCCTGTTGTTCAGTATCTGAAAACCATTATTTCATTATTTTTTTCTGACATTTTTTCAGTTGTTTAAGGAAGGATATAAATCTGGTCTCTGTTACTCCATTCTGGCTGGAAACAGAAGTTCTGAAATATTGAATCAGAAAAATGAAACCAACTTCTGATTGCAAAACTCCTTACTCAAAATGGATTCATATTTTGCTTTAGCTTAGAATTATGAGTTCATTTTTGAAAATCTGTTTAGTGCCACAGTGTTTGACATTATCCCTTTTTCTCACAGGATACATTCGAACTGGATTTTTAAATCATTGTAAGCCAGTGATGAATCAGAGGTTACAGAATGCAATGTCGAATAAAAGTCTTCGAAAGAATTGCTTCAAATGACCAAAGAAAGAAACTTGATCTACCACCTTAAAACCTTGATCTAGAAGAGCATACTGCACATGGTAGGAAGTGATAACTGGGGAAATTTATTTGGCTCTTAATGCACCTAAATGAAGGAATTGTCACTTTGTTCCTCAGAGGGCTTGTACACCTTAGATTATTTTAATAACCCATAGTTTTATTAACATTTTGACATGATCACAAACGAGGAGAAACAGCAATAGCTAAAGCCTGCTCATTGGTCAAGATGACTTCTGAAGAAATGGCAGCTTCTGTTCTCAGACCTGTGACTCAGCGAAAAGTGATATCTGCTCAGTCGGCTGTAGATGAAAGTAATGATAAGGTCTCGGACATCAATGTTCCAAAGGCGCATCCTGTCAGGCAGAGCGGGGAGACTTCTCATACCATCTCACAACTAACGAAACTTACAGAAGAATCTTCTGGAAGCAACTTGCCCCAGATTCTCTCAGTAGCAAGGGAGAAAATAACGAGTGATGAGAACAGTAATGAAAAGTGCTGGGAGAAAAGCATACCAGACTCTGTGAAAAACCTTAACATTAACTGCAACAACATACTGAAAAACCATCAGCGTTGCCTTCCTCAGAGCCAGTTTTATGAAACGTGCGATTCTACCACAGAGGAAAGCCTGTGTTTGGAAACTGGAATCCCGTCTTCACTGGAAAGAAAGGTGTTCCCTGGAATTCAACTGGAAATAGACAGACCTCCCGTGGGCATTAGTCCATTAGGAACTCAATCAGCCATCATAGAGACGGGCAGGGCACACCCTGACAGCAACATGGCGGTATTTCACTTTCAGTATGAAGTGGACAGAAGAATGTCAGACACTTTCTGTCCCCTATCAGATAACTTGATTTTGGATGATTGTGGAAACTGTGTACTACCTGCTGTTGGTGGGGAACAAAAGAACAATTACATGGCGTATACTTGTAAACTGATGGAATTGGCAAGTAACTGTGACAATAAGAATAGGCAGCTGCAGTATGATCATTGTGACCCCTTGAATGACAAATACTTGTGCTTTGAAGGCTCTTGCCCGAAGGCCGATGTAGTATGCTCAAGTGACACCTTTTGCGGGGAGGATTTTACTGACAGCCCATCTGCCAAGACCTTTCTGAGCCATTTTGAGGACTTCCCTGATAATTGTGAAGATGTAGAAGAAGATTTATTCAAAAGCAAGAAGGAGCGGTCCACTTGGTTAGTGAGGAGATTTTGTAAAAATGACAGGGAAGTAAAGAAATCTGTATATACTGGGACAAGGGCAATTGTGAGAACTCTGCCTTCTGGTCACATTGGGCTGGGGGCTTGGAGTTACGTTGATCGGAAGAGAACTGGTCTCTTACTGCCTTGTGGGAGAGTCATGGAACGGCTGTCAACAGTGGTGACTAGGCAAGATGGGAGCCAGTGTCTGTCCGAAGCCCAGTGGTATCCGGTAAGAGTTAAAGTTTCTTTTGATCAATTCTTTACAGTTGATTTTTTTAAAAATCCAAATCTCCATTGTCATAATTCATGGGAAATTTTCAGTTCCGGCAAATGATTCTTAGAGGAAGCATTTGTAGTTTTTGGAAACTAGTAGAGCTAACAGATACTGGAATTGATAGCTATCGAGATTGTGTTAATGCCACAACAATATAAGTAACAAAATACACATACATATGTCATCAGGATAGAAGAAATTAGGGAGAGCCCCTGGTTACTGTACACAGGATCATAGGATGGAGACAACTGGGAGTGGGAAAATGGTTCCCTCAACTGATTGTCTAGTTGTGTCCTTTGGAGATACCTGCTTCTGTCCTCTTCTACCATGTAGCTCATTGTTTGCTTTTAGGTTGCAAGGCCTAAAGAACTTAAATCTGTTTTCCTCCGTTTTCTAGGCAATGCTCCCAGTTCCTTCCCTCTTCACCCTTTTTATGCCATAGGCCCTTTTGGCAATTTGGTAAAGTCATTAAACTGAGAAGAGCACTTTTAAATGCATCAAACGAAGTACAAAGGATCATAAAAGACACAGATTATGTGGATATACATTTATCAAGATAATTTTGGAATTGTACTATAGCAGAGTACCATAATGGCATAATGCAATAATGGCATCTAGCAATGTGATAACGATCATAATTTTAAAGTAGTGATGAATGTTAGGAGGGAATGGTTTGCCTGGGGCTTTCCCAGTTTTAGCACTGCAAGTCCCATGTTCTGGGAAGCCACTCAGTCTTGGGCAAACCAGGGCAGTTGGTCACCCTAATTATAAATACTATTTTAGGTCTCTTCCATGACTATAATATATAGAAATATCTGTGGTTTCTGTTGGTGACAAAAATCACAGCTACTGCTAGTATTACTGAAGTTTGTTGCTTACATTCATAATTGAAGGAAATGCTAAATTTCTATTTGAGATTAATACAAAAATTTTTTTTCATCCAAATTTCTGGGCTCTCTGAGTTCTAGCCACAGTTCCCCCTCTTTAAGTTAAGATTCCTGCTTTAGAAATGCACACAATTAGCTGCCCACTCTTGGACCTGATCCTTGCATCGGAAGCCAGCACCATGTATCATCTTGGTTTTTCCCTTCTCTGGCTAAATAGCCCTACTTCCTTCAACTGATCTTCATGGAAGAACTCTTTCTATAACTCTTGCATTTCAGTTTTGCACAGTTCCTTAAAACCTGGCCCAGTAAATAAAACCTGGTCTAGAACATCCCTTTTATTGAAATATGACTAGTATATTTTTATTTTAATCATCATCAACCATGGGAGCTAATGTTTATTGTGCATTTTACATGTGCCAGGCATTGGGCCAAATAACTTACATACTTGATTTCATGCAGTCATCTCAACTACCTTCTGATATGGTCTGATTATTAACCCCATTGTATTGCTAAGAAAACGGAGTCTCAAGGAAATTCTGTACCTTGCCCACAGTCACTTAGCTAGTAAGTGGTATAACTAGGACTGTAATCCAGGCAACTCACACTCTTAGTTTCTCGAGATCAAGAAAGATATAAAATTTAGATTAAGCTTTCAAAGGAATGAAAGAATTCTGTTCTTTTCACTGTATATTGATTGAGTAGCCCCACTCACTAATGCTCATAGTATCTCAGACTTCTCGTGTTCCACACGGTGGCTCTAACCCTGGTTATGTGTTAGAATCAATGTCCAGGCTCCACCCCAGACCCTCTGAATCAGAATCACTGGGGTAGGGCACAGCATGAATAATTTCTCAACGTTCCCCTGGTGGTTCTATGATTCTATGGAGTTGAGAACCACTGACCAGGAGCTTAAACTGAGCTCTTTGCTTTTTTGTCAGGACATTTCGGGAATATTTGCTCTGCCCTAAATTCCCTGACCCGGCTCTGGTTCTCAAGAGTGTCAGGGCTGCCCTGGGAGCCTGCCTGAAAAGTGACAGCTTGCAGGCCCTTCTCTCTGTACATTTGATGGGCACTTCAACCCAGCAAGTGTCAAGGGATATGGTTTTGAATCTTCATCTGGTTCCTCATGAAACCTGAGTCAAGAGTTGGTGTCAGCTCCCCACATGCTCCCCAGCTCTTCTGACAGAATTTTGTCCACACAGGAGAAAAAAGCTCATTCCAGGCATGTGTGTCCTGCCTGCACTATGGTGACTTGTCCAGTGCTGACCATGAAACTGCTGCTGATGGCAACATGTCATCCCACTTAAAAATGCATTGATTTTAAAATCCATGTGCACTTGAAACTGAACATTAAGAACACAACAGAAATTTAAATACAGCAAAGTAAATGGAAGTAGATGGCTTGAAACCATTATCAGAGTTCCCCATACACTTATACAGTCATGAGGGTCATGAATCTGATGTCAATTTCAGGATAATTTTTGGCATGCCTTTATTCATTCCTCCAGTTTCTGGAGCCCTGCCACTTCTTCTGAGAATGTTCACTGGTCCCTAGCTCAAACCTGTCCCTTTCTGTCTGTCAGAGGCCTTGGGATGGGTAATTTCCAAAGAAAAGAACCAAAGAGAAGATGCAAATCATCTTTTTCCTGCTTCTTAGTCTCTGGAGGCTGGGAGAGCCTGCCACACCTCCTGCAGAGTAAACCTCAGGAACTTCTCTCTGTCTGGGCTTCCTGGAGGCTGTGGGCATTTTTATTAACCCTAAATATGAAGCTGGGGGATGGGCCAATTGTCCTCCTGTTCGTTCGTTTGTTCGTTCTTTCTTTTTTTTTTTGTAGTTAATTTACAATATTGTGTTAGTTTCTGGTGCACAGCAAAGTGATTGTTTTATTTATATATATATAGTTTTATTTATATATATATATATATATATATATATATATATATAATTTTTCATATTCTTTTCCATTAAAGATACTGAATATAGTTCCCTGTGCTATACAAGTATGACATTGTTGCTTATTCTCCTGTCCTTTCTTAAGGGTAATTTCTAAAAGGGAGAGCCTTTTTTGAACATTCAAACATGGCAGGAATGAATCAATATTCTCTAAAGTATCGTATTGTCTCTGCATCTCATTCTTTAGTTTGAGTCTGGTGGAAATCCTTCCCAAAAGTTGCACAGATGAATTATAGCCCCTTTCCCCCTGCTCCTGTAAATTCCATCCTCCACCTAAAAAAACTGCAGACCCCCAAGGTTATGCTCCTGTTCCTGTTCTTTGATTATTTCACGTGTCCGTCCTGGCTCTCCAATCAGATTGTAAGTTTATTAAGGTCAAGAAATGGCCCTACCTTTTGTATACTCTCCATAGTGCAAGCACGATGCCAAGTATTAAGAAAACAGGACAATGCCATGCTTAGACTCATGGTCTGTGGAGTCAGTCGCCCTGAATTGAAATTGTGGCTTTGACTCCAACACCTACTGGCCATGTGACCTTGGGCAAGTTGTTTAACCTCCTTGTCCCTAATTGCCTTAAAGGTAAACTGGGAATAATGGTTCTTGGGGGGTTAAATGAAATGCTACCATAAAGTCCTCTGCACGGTGCCTGGCCCCTCTTCTCACCCGGGGCCGTTTATCTTGCGCTTTGTCATGAACTGTCCCCACCTCCTTCTACTCTTTGGTGCCTTCTCACACAGGGATGTTTACCGTGCTATGCATTTGAAGGTATGTCCTTCCATCTATGATGTGGTAGCTTGCTTAATCCCTCCCACACGTTTAGAGTATGTGTTATTTGTCCAATTAATTCCTTTGCCTCACATTAAAACATTTTTTTCTTGTATGCCTTCGTCAAAATGACCCAATTAATTTATGTTTGCACAGCTGTGCAGGGAAGAATGGATTTGAATGGGAGACATTAATGAGGATGAATGCTTGCTGACTGACTAACCATATTGGTATCCTCCTCCTCCTGCCTGTAAAAAATTAAAACCTACCCCTTATTCAGTTACAACCCCCCTTGCCTGCTTTCGATTTATTGGCTCGACAAGACGGCATATTTTGGCAAGTGGCTAAAGTCTCCAGGTTAAATGTTGGTTAAAGGTGCTTTTCCTTTAAAAAAAAAAATTCTCCCCTTGCCCGAATTTTGGGGAGTTTAAGTACCTAGAGTGATTCTGAACATGAAGTACAAGAGGATCCTGCCTCTGCTGGAATCAGTCATGTAACCTAGTTCTGCGTGCACTGAATGATGGAACATGGAGAATGTGAAGGTGGCAGGGCAGATAGCCCACCAGGTCCTGTTTTATTGCTTCATTTGTTTCCTTGCCTTGATCCACAAGAGGATTTACCGTGAAAGAATATATACAACAAAATAGGAAAAATGAAGTTTTACTTTTTAGAAATCAGACTAGGAAAACTAAATTAAAAACCAGCTTCTACGTTGCTATTCCCTGTTCTGCTTTCTGCCTTCTAAAATGTGTCTTTCTCCTTCACATTTTATTCTATTCTCTAGCAGAGAAAATTAAACTTAAGAGGCAGTGAAAAATATTTGAGTGTTTAACATAAATGCCTTTGTCAGCATATATGTCCTGGATTCTTTATTTTCTCTATTATGTGTAAAGGGACCAGCCGATAATAAATTCATCTTCTAAGTTGTAACTGTTATGGATGATCAAATATCCGTTGAGCCCTGCTGTCCAGTGTTGTAATAGATGGCAGTTGAAATAGCAACATGTCTTGTTTTCTTATCTGGAAATTTGGTCTCCCTGCAACTTGGGTACAGTTTGGACCTTGAAATAATTAAAATTTCACAGGGTGCCCAGGCTAATCTGAAAGCCTGTGCTTGGGGACATGCCAGGCCTCCTCTTCCATTACTAAGGGTTATGTCGGGGACCTGACATGGGTATAGGACGATGCTGGCCCCTTCCTGCTGAGCACAGTGAAAGGGAATCCAGCTCCCGGCCAGCCCCTGTGCAGTTTAGTCACATCTAGTGCATCAGTGGAAAATGTGACGGGCTGTCAATAGGACAGCTTTCCCTCATTAGCTGCATTGGGGCAGTTTAGAATGAATTTACTTCCACATCTCTGGAGTTACACCAGCTCTTTGGCTAGGATTTGGCAACAAAAGAGAAAAAAAAAGGAATGAAAAACACTGACCCTGGGCCGTAGTTTAAGGTGAATGTATTCATGGCCACTGTTACCCTTTTTTTTTTTTTTTTTTTTTTTTTTAAGTTTTGCTATAAACTGTTATTCTTATGTTAGCTTTGGGACACAATCAGATTAGGATTTTTTTCTTTTCTTTCCTTTTCCCCAGATGTCCTGCATAATGAGAATTAGCAGCTGGAGAGGGCTGCCCCATCCCTGGAAATGGGCTGTGGTTAAAATGTGGCCTGAAAAGAATCAGAACCCGTGGGCAAAGATAAGAGCATCAGATGGAGGCCTGATCTAACCCACACTGTGCATTTTTTACACGGGAGGAACTCAGGCTGCCCATAGAATGACTTCCCCTTAGTCATGAGTGATGAAGTGGCCCTCTTCCCCCCGCCCCTCCCCCCCTCCCCCGGGTGCTGACTCAAGTACAGCAGTCCCCTCAGGGCTTATAGGCCTCCTGGAGTGATGCAGATTCAACACTCAAGGATTGAAGCATTTTTGGCAATGGGGGGAGGGGGCGGTGACCATCCCCTGACCCTCCATGACTAGACTAACTCGTGGCTCAGGCAGGATCTTCCCTGAAAACCTCTTCCCAGACAATGGTGCTAGGGTCATTTTCTGACCCTGAAGAGCCCCATCCAGTAGTTTTTTGTTGTAGCAGCGGGCCTGGATGCATTCAGAGCCTCAGATTAAGCAAGGGCCTTAACAGAGCTCAGTTATCCAAATCCCTAACCCCAACACTCAGCCCTTGAACCCCAACCCCTTCCCTCTCATTTAGGCCATCACCCCTCGAACCCTCAGAAAGAACTCAGCAGAAAACCACCTCTGCCTTCAGCAACACAAAGACACATGATCTTCAAGGAGAGCCCGTACGTTGAAACCCAATAGACCTCCTTGGAGGGGAGGAGAAATGCTTAGATTTTTTTTTTTCTTTTTAAAATAGCTTTATTGAGATACAATTCACATAGCATACAGTTTACCTATTTAAAGTATATAATCCAGTGGTTTGGGGTATATTCACATATGTATGCAACCATCTCCACAATTTTAGAACATGTTTATCACCTCAAAAAAACCCCGTACCCTTTAGCTATCACCCTCCATTCTTTCCACCCCTTCCCCCATCCCCCAGCCCTAAGCATCCGCTAATCTACTTAACATGTCTATAGATTTCCCTATTCTGGACTTTCATATGAATGGACTCATATAGTATGTAGTCTTTGTGACTGGCTTCTTTCACTGAGCATAATATTTTCAGGGTTCAAAGTTCATCTATATTGTAGCATGTATCAGTACTATGTGACTTTTTTCTGCTGAATAATATTCCATTGTATGAATATACCACATTTTCTTTATCCATTCATCAGTTGCTGGACATTGGTTTTTTTTCTGCTTTTTGGCTGTGAACTTTCGTGTACAGGTTTTCGTGTAGACATATGTTTTCTTGAGTATATACCTAGGAGTGGAATTGCTGGGTCATATAATTGTGCTTAGCTTTTTGAGAAACTGCCAGACCTTCTTCCAAAGCAGCTGCAGCTTTTTACATTCCCACAGCAATGTGTGAGCTTTCTAATTCCTCCATGTTCTGACCAACATTTCTTAGTGTCCATCTTTTTGCTTATAGCCATCCTAGTGGGTATGAAGTGATATCTCATTGTAGTTTTGATTTGCATTTTCCTGATGGCTAGTGATGTTGAACATCTTTTCATGTGCTTGTTGACCATGTCTGTATCTTTGGAGAAATGCCTATTCAAATCCTGTGCCCATTTAAAAAAATTTTTCTTTTAAATTATTGAATTCTTTATGTATTTTGGATATAAGTCCATTATCAGATGTGTGATTTGCAATATATAGCTAGATATATGTATAGGTATAGATATAATGAATGAAAGTCAAGAGGGCAGCAAAGAAGGCTTCCAATTTTAATGCACAGTGAATCTTGTTAAACCTTTCCTTTGGATATTGATCTCATTCTTAGTCTTTCTTACACTACCCCACCAGCAACAACTTTCAAGTAAAACTTTCTATCTTCCTTCTCCCCACAATTCTCTCCAAACTCCAGTCTGCATAGTTTTTCCTTCCTCTTCTGCCCAAGCTTTTTATCATGCATATAGGTCGTTTTTATAATTATCCAAATTCTGCTCCCCAGAGCAGTGGCTGGGAACCAGATTGTCTCCTGCAAACTTGTGCATCACAAGGAAGGCATCTGAGGCAGTGATGGTTGAGGAGGGTGTCCCCACTTCATAGTAACGTGCTCCATCATGCACAGGTGCAGCAGGGCCAGGCCTGGGCTGAGACAAGCAGGTGCCTAGGGTGCAAAGTTTAAGGAGGCAGGGTCTTGCAAGTGCCAACCCTGTACTTATTAGTGAGTGCCTCCTTAAATTTTGAGCCCTAGGCAGCTTACTTGTCTCACCCTAGTTCCAGCCCTGGGTATGAGGGTCTAAGAGTATCTTTGGTTTAGAAATGCATATTATCTTCCTAGTTCAGGAATGGCCTTGACTAAACACCCATATACCTTAATACAGATATTCTTAAAATATAAGTTAAGAATGGTTCCTCATTTTTTTTTTTTTGGCTCCTCATTTTTAAAGGGTTCAAAAAAATCACAAGAATAATAATATTTCATAACGTGAAAGTTATAAGAAATTCAAATTTTACTCTTCACCAATGAAAGTTATTGGAACACAGTCACACCCGTTCCTTTATGTGTTGTTTACAGCTGATTTCTCCCTGTAACAGCAGAGTTGAGTAGCTGCAATCCAGACTGTATGGCCTGCAAAGACTAAAATATTTATTATCTGGTCCTCTACAGCAAGTTTGCCTTCCCCTGGCTTAGAACACCCCTTTCTACCTGGCTAATTCCTACCCATCCTTCCTTCCTGAGCTTAGATTTCACATTCTCTCCATGGTCTTTACTACCAGTCCCCTCCCCCTACCACGGATCCCAGTACAGAGTTTCTCTGATAGTCAGTTCTCAATACGTATTTCTTGAATGACTCCCTGAATTATAAATGAATAAAGGCGGTTTCCACCCACTTATGGTGTCTTCTCTCCTTCCCCAGACCCAGTGCAAGCTTGTTAGCTATCCTTCCCCTGACCCTCAGAGCTTGGAACCAGTTCCTTAATGCAGTGCCTAGGACAGAATCAGAATTTTCCATTGATATTCAAAAGGATCTTTTTCAGTCCTGTGAACCCAGAGATCCATGCTTGTCACCTCCACAGATTTTGCCAAAAAGACAAAGAAGGGACATGTTTGGACCTCCTTGTTCCTGGCCCACCATTTCAACTGTCTGTAAAGACCCTTGAGAGAGTTTCCAAATGTTTTGTGTTCATAAGGGAACACCTGATTCTGCTGTTATCCGCAATGGGCCAGGGAGGAAAGAAAGCCTCCTCCTGTCAACACCCAGGAGCTCTGTCCCTGCCCTTCAGAACCCCCAGTCTGTACAGGCAGATTTCCATCATGGACCAGAGGGGATCTAGCTTCTGTTTCTCAGTCACGGTCAGGGATGAGGTTGGTGGTAAAGAGATGGGGACAGCATGCCATGTTTGTTAGTTGAGGAGATCATTGTTGGAGTTTGGGAGGTGTTTGGCCAGTTCCTTCAAACCATCTGACCCCTTAATACTCTCAATAATAGACCTGAGGTAGCACCTTCCCACCTCCCAAAAAAGACCTAAGTACCAGTTCCAGCTCTATTATCAACTGGTTGTGTGACCTTAAGCAAGTCACTTTAGGATCTGGGATTTTAATTCCTTTGGGTATTATTTAATTCCTTTGGGTAAAGGAAATTGAGGGCAGGCATGGACTCATTGCCTACTTCGTGTCAGACACTGTGTATATGATTTGCATACATTAACTTAATGTTTCCTGTTAAAAACCCCAGCAGGCTATGACTTGCTGATTTAAGTCCCAGCCATGGATTTTGGGGTGAGTGAGTGTTCTGCCTCACCCAGCAGTACCTCCTGGAGGTTTGATTTGGAGAGAAACCCGTCACTCTAACACTTGGAGTAATGGCAGGACAGAGGAGAGATGCTCCTTCATCACTGGCTAAGCCCTGAAATGCCTGGAGCAGTACATCAGCAAGCACTTAGTGGGCTCTCACAGGGTGCCAGGCCCTGGGCTTTCCAGATGTCTTTGCTCTTTTCCCTCCTTTCGTGCTCACAGCAACTGTCTACGAGACTGATATTATGAACATCCCCATTTCATGCTCATGATAAGTAACGGGACCAAGCTCACACAGTGTCAGGCCTGGAACCCAGGTCTGCCTACCACCATAACCCACGCTCATAACAACTCCTCAGAAGTTTCCCTGGAAGATTCTGTTGTAACTCACCCCGGTAACTTGGCAGAGGTTCTGCTCTCTTATTAAATGTGCAAATGTTGAGCTGGATGAATCCTTGAGCTGTTTCTTTCTTCAAATGTGAGCTGGGTGTGACCTTTGGCTGAAATGGGAGACGTGGGGAACAATACCAATTCTTAATGTGAGGGGCGTGTTGGCTATTGAAATGGCTAAGATTTATTTTTTATGACTCAGCCTGCAAGGGGGAAGAAACCAAGCCCGAAGGTTTGAATTTTTTACTGAATTGCTGTAATTTAGAAGGACATTTTAAAAGTTTTATAAGTAAGTAAGCAAGAACAAAGTCCAAAGCAAACTGCACACACATCTGACTCAGAATCTATAGCGTATTCATGATCACACTGAAATAACCAAAACTAGCGGGAACATAATTCAGTATTTTTCCATTTTAATTTCAAGTTTTCTCTGACCCTTCAAAGATTCTGAGCAACTGACCTGAGTATGAAAAACATTACTCAGTAACATTTCTTTCCATAATCACGCCATTAAGGTGAAGTTTTCACCTACTTCACAAGGTTGTGGGGCTGCAGAAAAAAAATGAGTTGGTTGTGTATGCAAGTGCTTGGCCAACATTATGAAATCTCCCCCCAGTTACAACTTTTCTTACTCCACGCTCTGAGGATTCAGAGTGAGGTACCTGGAGAAAAAGGGACTCAAAAACTACTGCAGACGCAGCAAAACAAAACCAGAATCAGCTGTATCCTTTCAGAAATGCTGCAAGCATAGAGTGGAACCTGCTTGCCGAAATCCGACCTTTGGTTTCCCTTTCATGGTGCCAACCTAGTTTTAATAACATCATCTTCAACTTGAGACTGGGTAACTTTTATCACCTATGTTTTGATCTTATCCCTATGTTGGTCTTATCCCTATGTTTTGATAGAATAAGGAATCAATTTTTTCAGTAGACCATGCTGAGTAGCCTAGCTTCAGAAAGATTTAGCACCAAATTATAAATGGTGAAACTTTAATAGTGAGTGTGGATGTGTCTCGAGAGCCAGCATGTAGGAGTTTGGCAGTGGGAAAGCCACATGGCTTCAGTTTTTCCAGATTGTGTACCCTTCCATCAAATAGTAATTTCTTAGCCTTGAAAGACGGTCTTCCAGAACAAGGGGAAAGTTCATTTGAGTTCTAAATTGGTGAATCCAAAACTTGTTTGGTAGCAAATACATTATTTTTCTCTTCAATGAGGCCATGAAAATGGTCTCAGGCCCTGGATGGAACAGCCAGTTCTTCTTTTGATGGCCACAAACCAAATATGGGCACCGTGATGATGGTGTGACTGACATGACTGATATTTTGTGAGGGTAATGCCATTATTGTGGCAACCATATTTTCCAAATAAAAAGCTGGGAACTTTTTATCGAGAGGAGAGAAGGGCAGAATATTTGAAATTGAGACTGACCCAGGAAATCCAGAATGATTAGACTTGGTAGTTATGGATCACAATTTAAAGGAAAAGCATTGTGAGTGAACTAGTGCAAATCTAATTTGTTGCTAGAAAAATCAGGAGCCTCAAAATGAATGACTTGATAGTGGCAGCAAAGAATTGTCCACATACAAAGATAACACATTAGAAACCCAGAATGGGGATCCAGCAAGTATTTTTACCAAAGTTTTTGTTTTTCTGAATTTTGGCAAGTATTTGGTAGCTACCATGATTTGGAAGTGTGAGGTAATTAAATAGATTTATTTTAAACACCTGGGCATGTGCAGCTAAATAAGCTCTTTAGCTTATTCTCTTTCTAAGGAATCATCTCAGAAGGCTCTCTCTGTTTTCCATTCATGCTGCCATTATGCAAAATGTCTTAATCCTTTGAGCTTGGATTGAGATTTTCAAAACAGTCCATTCAAGCATCCTGGTTAATGGTGGTTTGGGTCAGTATTGATGTGTGGCTATGAAAGATAGGATTGGTTTTATTGAGGGTCTTATAAACTGACCAGAGGTGAAACGAGGTGTCTGGCAGTGTTTTGAGCAAAGGTAAAATTACAAGTCCTGCATATAAAACAACTTCAATGCAAACTTGGCCATTGCTTCACAGTCTGGCTCACTGCTTCTCTTCAGCATTGCTGGATAGTTCAGAGGCTCCCACAAACCCATAACGCACCTTTGGTTTGGACTCAGCCTCATGAGCACAAAGCTCATGCCAGAGGGCAGATTGAAATTTGGCCCCATCTCCTTCATCCCTCTTGGCCAGGTGCCCTTATACAGGGCGCAACAGTCTCAACCATATGTGATGATCCTGGGTAGTACCATGTGGAAGAGAATCAGAAGAGCTACTGAAGCCCAAAGCTACAGTTGTTTTTTCTCTTAGATTCATACATTATGTGCTCAGCGTGGTGCAATCTGTTGAGTTGCAATGGTCTGAAATATAAACAAATTAAATTGGTCCAGCGTGAATGCTTTTCTAGGTGAATATAAAATAAGTATTTGGTAACTTTATGAACTACAGAATTCTTAAGCTGGAAGGCCCATCTTTTATAACTTTATTCAGCTCCTCATTTTATAGATAAAGTAGCCAAGCCCCTAGGCAGGTGAAGCTATTTGACCAGGTTCACATAGCTAATGGTGGAAGACAGAACTAGAAACTGGATCTCTAAAGACTCTGTCTTCTCATCTCTAAAATAGGATAAAAATGTGTGAAACAGCCTGTCACATAGTAGGTGCTCTGTTAATGTCAGCTGATTCTGAACCTAATGCCTTTAGGGTTCCTGGGATGCATAGATTCCTGGTACAGCACCTGGCCTAGAAGAGTTTATGGTGGGATGGTAGAGGCCAATATGTCCATGCTATCTTTCATTTATTACACCATTTTCCCAGATTGTAAACAACTTTGGTTGGTGCATAGTTTATCAGGTTTTTCCTGTGTTCTCTGGTCTATTCCAGGTTTCACGGCTTATCCTGTCTTCAGTTCTTTAAGAAACTGGCTCATCTTGTTGCAATAACATTGTCAGTTCTTTAAGTACTCAGAGATGCCCTTTTAGTTTGAATGTAGCCAAGTTTTGTGAGTTCATTTCTCCCCTTAGTCCAGTTCTTTCCATCCTTCACTTGGCAGGTAGCTCTCTCTGGTTAATGACTGTAAGTTCTTCAAAGCATCCAGAACAGCCGTGGGATCCCTCCCAGTCTCTCAGGAGGATATTTCCCCCTTGTTCTTTTTCTCTTATTTATGGGAAGCAACGCCAAATGTGAGACACTGAGCCCAGCGGGAGGGGCCAGACCTGGCCCAGGAAGAGCTAGTATGGCCTGAGCTGCAAGGAATCCAGCCAGGAATCCCAGACTCATAAAACATTAGCACTGGAAGGGCCGTGGAGACCATCAAGTCCAACCCTTCATTTTACAGAAAAGGAAACTGAGGCTCAAAGAGAGGCAGAGGCCTTGCCCAGGTCTGGTCAGGCATCGATTTCAGAGTCAGGCTCTCAAGCCAACTCTTCTCCCCTGTGCCAGAAGCCAAACACTATTTCTGACCCATAGGTGTGGGGCTGAATTGATTGTATTATGTCAGTTAAGTTACTGAAGGCTTAAGGCTCCACAGTGGTTAAGTGAGCTCAGGCGCTAGAGTGCCTGGGTTAAAATTCTGACTCTATACTTACTAGCTCTGTGACCTAATGAAAGTTACTTAACCTCTCTGTGCCTCTGTTCCCTCATCTCTAAAGTGGGGATAATAGTTTGACTTACTTCTTTGGGTTGTAAAAATTAATAAGTCGTTATATGTTAAATGATAACATATGTTAATGATAATGTTCTTAATTTTAAAGCATTTAGACAGTACCTGGCACTATTGTTGTTGTTTCTCAAACCTCAGTTTTTGACCAAAACTCGGTGTTATCTCCCCATAAATAGAGATTTTTCTCTAGAGACCCTGACGAAATAACTCTAAATTGTGGGGTATAGTGTCTGCCGTAAGAGTGGGAGGAAGATTTGTATAGCCTGAGAAGACTTCCTGGAGGAAGTGGGATATCTGCTGAGTCCTGCTAGGTGTTGGGATTGCTCACCTTCCAGCAGTGAGAAAGCAAAATATTCCATCACAAGAAGACTGACCACCTTTCTCACTTGCAGGAGTCCATGTGACTTATTCCAAATATAACGTTGATTTCAGAGGCCTTCTGCCATTTTGCCTTAGCGATTTTTCCCCCAAAGACATTACTTCACCTAAAGCTTAAAGTGATGTAAAATTAGCTTCTATACTTTGCAAAAAGTTTTTGACAACATGTGTTGATGTGAGGAGGCAGAGGACCAGTTTGTTTATGTGTTTGTTTTTGTAGTTGGCCATTTTCAATAATGAAATAAGAGTCATAAACTTATCAGCTGACTAGATGATGGTTAGCATTTTTTAGCAATAAAGAATTTTTTAACTGAGGTATGTGCATTGGTTTTTTATACATAATGATATTGCACAGTTAATAAACTACAGTATAGTGTAAATGTTGAAATCATTTGGACAAATACCGCATAACTTTTTTTAAAAATTTATGTATTTTATTTATTTATTTTTGGTTGCATTGGGTCTTCGTTGCTGTGCATAGGCTTTCTCTAGTTGCGGCGAGTGGCGGCTATTCTTCGTTGTGGTGCGCGGGCTTCTCGTTGTGGTGGCTTCCCTTGCCGTGGAGCATGGGCTCTAGGCACACGGGCTTCAGTAGTTGTAGCACACAGGCTCAGTAGTTGTGGCTCGCGAGCTCTAGAGCGCAGGCTCAGTAGCTGTGGCACATGGGCTTAGTTGCTCCGCAGCATGTGGGATTTTCCTGGACCAGGGCTTGAACCCGTGCCCCTGCATTGGCAGGTGGATTCTTAACCACTGAGCCACCAGGAAAGCCCAATACCATATAACTTTTATATGCACTGGGAAACCAAGAAATTTGTGCAACTCGCTTTATTGTGATATTCACTTTATTGCAGCGGTCTGGAATCATATCTGCAGTATCTTCAAGGTATGCCTGTATTGTGTTGGCTGTTAAAGGCCCTTTGCCTTTCCATATATACTTTAGAATCAGTTTCCTGAGTTCTACAAAATAGCTTACTGGGATTTTGATTGGGATTGCCCTGAATCTACAGATCAGGTTGGAAGAACTGGCATCTTAACAGTGTCGTCTCCTTGTCCATGAACATGGAATATATCTCCATTTATTTAGATCTTCTTTGATTTTTTGTTGGCGTTTTGTAGTTTTCCGCATATAGGTCCTGTATATATTTTATACTTATAGCTAAGTATTTACTTTTTGAGGTATATTGTAAATGGTATTTTTTAAAATTTCAAATTCCAACTGTTCCTTGCTCATATATAGGAAGCATTTGACTTTTGTATATTAACCTTGTATCCTGCATCCTTTCTATTACACTCACTTTTCCTTATTGGGGGGTCAGTTTTGGGGGATTTTCTACCTTGAAAATCATGTCATCACAAATAAAGACATTTTTATTTTTTCCTTTCAATAAATAAATAAATAAATAAATAAATAAATAAATAAATAAATTTATCAGCCGAAAGTAAAGCTAGGGCCTTGAAATACCCTGTATCCCCTCTTTTGGCCCTCTCATACCTCTGCCTATCCCCTTTCCCCCCAACCCAAGTACTATCATCCTCAATCCTTTCCATTATTCCCTTACTTTTCTTTTTATACAATGTTGTTGCATCTACATGTATTCTTAAGAACTATACATTTTTATTAAATGCCACTGAATTGTACACTTTAAAATGGTTAGTTAATTGTATGTTATGTGAATTTCACCTTTATAAAAAAGCTATGCATTTTAAATTTCCATTGTTTTGAACTTTACATGAAGGCATGCCTGTGTGTAATCTTTTGAGACTTTTTAAAAACAACATTATATTTCTCAGTTGCATTTATACTGTTCTATGTTGCTGTAGTTCACTTGCTTTGATTGATGTAAATATTCCTCTGAATATATCATAGTTTACTCATGCATTCTCCAGTTGATGGACATTTAAATTGTTTCCATGTTTTTTACTATTTTAAACTGACCTTCTGTGACCATTTTTGTATATGTTGCTTGTTTTCATGTCCAAAATGTTCTCCTGGATATACAGTTGACCCCTGAACAACAGGAGCTTGAACTGCACAGGGCCACTTATGTGCGGATTTTGTCAATAAATACATACTATGTTACTACACATCTTCGGGTTGGTTGAATCCAAAGATGTAAAACCTTGGATGCGTCACACACAGATTTTCAACTGCACAGGGTTGGGGAGGTGCAGTTTAGCGTCCCTGACCACCCTGTTGTTCAAGGGTCAACTGTATACCTAGGAGTAGAATTGCTAGAACATAGGGTATGTGAATATTTAATTTGGAAGATAGTGGCTGTTTTCTAAAGTGTCTATATCAGTTTAGACTTCACACCCACCCCAGTGATGTGTAAAAAAATTCTCTGGATCTGTATCCTTTCTAATACTTGATATTTTTCAACTTGTTGTTTTTGCCAATCAAGCAGGTTTAAAAGTATTTCTCTATGGTTAATTTTGCATTTTTCTGATCACTAATGATGCTAGCCATATCTTCATATTGTCATTGTGTTTCTTTTTCTGTGAAATGCCTCCCATCTTTTGCCCATTTTCTATTGGTTTGCTTGTGCTTCTGATTGATTTATAGTAGTTTTTTATATATTCCTGATATTATCCTTTTTTGTTTGTGTGTATTATGAATATTTCCCCCACTTTTAAATTGTCTTTTCTTTTTTGTAATATTTCCTTTGAAAAACAAAATTCTTAATTTTCATAGTAAAATTTAGTAAAGTTTTATTTTATAGTCAGTGCTTTTTTTAAAGAAATTTTTCTCTACCTGAAGTCTAAAAGATTCACTTGTATTTTCTACTAAGAGTTATAAAGTTTTATTGTTGACATTTGATTCCCTAATCCATTTAAATCCTTGATTTTGTATATGGTGTGAGGCAGGGATCCCATTTTAATCTATTTCCACACAGGTATCCATTTTCCAGCTCTAATCTGACATGCCACCCCTGTCATATACCAAAATTCCACATATGCATTGGTCTTCTCTGAGCCCTCTAATATAATTCATTGGATAATTCATCCGTCACTGTGCCAATAACATTAGGAAATCCTAACAACTTCTTTTCAGAAGTGTCCTTACTATTCTTGGTCCTTTGCTCTTTATTATTATTGTTATTATTATTATTACGAAGTATAACATACCTACAGAGAAATATACAAACCATACAAAGTGTACAACTCACTGTATTTCACAAAGTGAATACAGTGATGTAACCAGCACCAAAATCAACAAATGGATCATTAGCACCCCAGAAGCTTACCTTGTATCCTCTTCTAGTCTCTCTCTTTTTGCCTTCTCCCAAAGTAATTAATCCTGTTTTCTGACACCATTTGGCCTATTTTTTTAACTTTATGTAAATGAACTCATAGTAGGTACTATTTTGTAGGTCTTCTTTTACCCAACATTTTATCTGTAGGACTCCTTCATATTGTTTCATATAGTTGTAGTTTGTGCATTTTCATTGCAACTTGCTACATATTCCATTCCATTTCAGGAATATCCTACTCTTCATCCATTCCACTGAGTTGTTCTCAGTTTGAAGCTATTATGAATAGTGCTATTCTGTTCCCTACTAGCCTCTAAAGCCTTTGCCTGATCTGGTTCTCTCTTCCTGTCATGTCCCCCTCACTTCACTACTTAAGATTCTGGCCATTTTATAAAACCTTGTTAAGTACACCCCATCCCTTTTGTGAACCTTTCTTAGGCTACCACAATATACCAAGTTACTCTGTCAGGGCTTCAAAACTTATAGCCTGTGAGTTGAACCCTAATTGCAATACTCAGAAGATTTTTGCCAAAAAAGTTTTACAAAATAATTATCATCTAGCAAATATGTACTAATAGGGTATAACTACTTGCCATGAAGAAATCTGAGAAGTTTTTCCTAAACATGTAAACACAGAGTCATATGCAAGGAAAGGAGGGAGTAAGAGGTGTCCAAGAGTTTGTGTAAGTCAAAGAAATGTTTGGGATAACCAACTTCCATTTCATTCTTCTTTAGGAGAAAGTGTAGGCCAGGTTCATAGTATGATGTGATGGAGAAAATGATCAACGTTGTTAATGATGTATGTGCTTTTGCTCTTAACTATTGCCAATTTATGGGATGGGATACTTGGAAGAAGTTGAAACAGAGTATTAACATTTAGTTTATTTTAATGCCATCAGATGGCTAGGCAATGGAAACTTGTTGAAAAGATCTCCTCAACTGCTTTTTCAGATTAAGGATGCTTGGGGACCAAAAGGCTCTGTGAATTAGTGAGTGGTTTGAAATGCATCATTTTCTTGCTAATGGGACAAGACATCTGAATATACTGAATTAAAAGATGCTAAGGTAAAAGCAAAATCCAAACCAAACAAATAAAAGTAAGCATAATGCTGATTTGCTCAAACAAGTAAAGATATTCAAAGTCAAATTGGACATAACATTTGAACATTTATTGATTGATTCATTCATTCAGCAATTATTTATTGAGCTACTACTACTATGTGCCAGGTTCTATTAATGAACTAGAGAAACAATGAACAAAACAGAAATGCCCCTGCCCTCTTGAAGTGTATTAGTTGGGATATAGGTTCTGTTGTCTTTAACAGTGACCAAAAATAAAAATGGCTTAAATAAGATAGAAGGGGCTTCCCTGGTGGTGCAGTGGAATCCACCTGCCAGTGCAGGGGACGCGGGTTCGAGCCCTGGTCCAGGAAGATCCCACATGCCGCGGAGCAACTAAGCCCGTGCGCCACAACTACTGAGCCTGCACTCTAGAGCCCACGAGCCACAACTACTGAGCCTATGGGCTGCAACTACTGAAGCCCGCGTGCCTAGAGCCCGTGCTCCACAGCAAGAGAAGCCACCACAATAGAAGCCTGCACACTGCAACAAAGAGTAGCCCCCTCTCACCTCAACTAGAGAAAGCCCGTGCGCAGCAACGAAGGCCCAATGCAGCCAAAAATAAATAAATAAAATAAATAGATTTTTTTTAAAGTTATATAAATAAGATAGAAGTGTTTCTTTGTCACTTAAGAGTGGTCTGTGGTTATTTTTAAATTCTTCCCTACCACATCATTCTGGGACCCAGGCTCCATCTGGTATATTTCCCTCATTCACATGGTCCGAGATGGCTCAACATTTCATCCATGTTCTCAGCAGTAGGAAGAAGAAAAGCAGGAAGAAATGGCATGCCCACTCCTTTTAAAGGACTGTATTGTCCAGAGATTGTCCACATCACTTTCCAAAATAGTCCATTGGCCAGAATTTTGTTACATGGACACGACCTAGCTCCAAGGGAAGCTGGGAAATAATAGTCTTGATTCTGAAAGATCATATACTCAGATAAATTCAAGGGCTCTGAGTCCAGGGGAGAATGGATAATGAAGGACAATCAAGAGTCTCTGTTACGTTCTAGTAGAGGGGAAAATACCATAGGCAAAACACAAATAAATAGATATTATATAGTCAGATGGTGATATGTGACAAAGCAGGATACATAAATAGAGGCTAAAGGGAAAAGAGATGCTATTTTAATAAGAGAGATGAGAGAAGAATTCTCTGATTAGGTGATATTTTATCAAGAGGCATATGGGGAATGTGTAACTCCACCATTTATACCTGTTCTTAAGCTCATGGACCTGCAGAGCTACTTAGGAGAAATTGAAATCGTAATTGCAGAAGAGATTCACAGCCTTTCATGAGTAAGAATGTGCTTTAAGATTTTGCCAGCTGCATTGGTGTATCTGGGTGATCAAACACCTGCTTCACCATTGTTAGCTCATTTTAAGAGAAACTGATCCATCTGAAAAGAAACTATGCTCATCAAAAGGGTACATCATTCCTTAACATTTTGGAGATAAGCATACACATCCCAGAACTAGCCCTGCTCAAACACAGGGCAATGTTGGAGAGCCATGGGCATTATGAAAGTACACTCTTTATCATAAGAGCACTATTAGTCAAACTTAAAATCACCGTTAGTAAAATAAACCTGGATTCAGAATTGAAATGTGCTGGGACTGAATACAGTCCTTAAGAATACAGTCCATAGTGCTTGAGGATAGTTAAGCATCCATATTCTTGTCACCGAAACTCAGGTCCGGGTGCTTGCCACTCAGAAACCAATACCTGAGAGGCAAATGTTGGTAGAAAGGAAAGTTGGCTTTATTCTGGAGGCTGGCAACCAGGGGAGAGGGTGGACTCGTGTCCAAAGACCAACTCTCACCTGCTGATGAGTAGGAAAGAGCTTGCTTCAGGGTTGTGTAGGTAGAGGGAGGGGGCTATGTGCAGAACAGCACAGTCAGCTCTGACAGTTGTCTTGAAATTAGTCAGTGGTCTGATCAGTGTCATCTTGATTGTTTAAGTACAGTTAATTTTCTGTTCCAGGGTCAGTTTGTTCCCATTTCTTTGAGGCCAGTTCCCAGAATTGTGGCAGCTTATGTCATGGCTACAGTCTGGTCATCATGTAGTCAACTTCATCCACCTGGTGGGGATTTCAGTATCTACAAGACAGCTCAAAGGATATGGCTCAGAATATTATCTCTAGCTTTTGAGGAGGAACTTTTAAAGGTCTTTGACTTTGTTTATTGACTAAACTATTATTATTTGATCTTGTTTGACTGCTTTCCTTTGCTTTTGCATTTTCTCACTTCCCTGATTAAATTTATTCTTTAACTAAAGTTTCTCTACAGACAAAAGGCAGGTGGAGGACATGGGTAGGGGGGTTTGTCCTGAGAAGACCCCATAGGGTCTTGCTCCATTTCATTCTCATCAACATGATTAAAAGTGAACAGTGACAAGCAAACCATCTATAGACCTATGGGTAGGTTTTTGGTCATCTGACGTGTTTCTTGGATGCCTTTGTATTTTTATATATTATCTCCCTTACTAGGCTTTAAATTTTAAAAAAATACAAAAGCAATACACGTTCCTTGAAAGGAAGAAATTGTGTATAAAAATTTACAAGTAATTGATTCTTCCTTGCCTAATCTCCCACCCCTGTCCCAACCCCAAGTTAACAGTTTGCTGGTTCTGGTTCCAGATCTTTTCCTATGAATTCTAATAGGTTTTAAGCTTCTGGAGGCCATGGCTTTCTTATTGAACTTTGTAACCCTTTCTACCTAGAAAAACACTTCTCATAAGACAGGTTCTCTGTCTATATTTATTTGACTAATGATTGATTAATTGGGGATTGGAGGGAGAAGGCCCAAATGGAAACCTTTTGTGAGAAACCAAAAACAAAAAAACAAAGTCTTCAAAGTTCAATTCAGCTGTATTTGACAAGAAACATTACTAATAACCTTTGAAGGAGCTCTCTGATATCTATTTTTCTACTTCCTCCTTCCCCCTTAATACCAAATCATGAAGAGATAATAAAGAAAACCTTGAGAAAAGATATGTGTGAGTCCCTCTGCCATCTCCTCCTTCTTAGAGAGTGAAGAAGGCTGTGTAGAAAGGGGAGGCCGGGGAGGACAGAGAGGGGCCCTAGCAGCAGATAATTCTCTTACTTTGTATCACCTGACTCTAAAATTTGCTGTGGAGTATTTTTATGGGTAATTTCTTTTACAGATGTGTTTGGAGAAAGTTGAAGTTATGTTGGTAAAAGCACATCTAGACTCCACATTGCAACTTAAACATATTGTATTTTATTTCCTTAAGCACAAGGGCAGAGAACTCTTTTTTTTCCTACTCCTTCTTCTAATTAAATAAAAAAAAAAAGAAAGAAAGGAAGGGAACAAAGAAAGTCCCAAGTGTCTTTTCCTACTTGGACTGAAAAATTAATGATTGCTTTGGGCATGAAGGTAATGAGCATCAAGTCTCACTCCTAGTTAACCTGGAGTTGCCTTTAAATATAAAGAGCAATGACTTTGGAAGGCTAGAAAAATATCGTCTTAAGGTGTGAGTCATATTATTTCCCCAAGGTTTCATTTTTATTTTATTATTCTTCAGCTCCATAACTAAACATTTATTTGGTGCTAGCAAATTGAAAAAGTCTGGACTGCAATAAGCCGTTTGCCATCCCTGATTAATTGCCATGGCATGCTTTTGAATCCTCCCGGTGAACCTGAAGTGTACTGTCCCGAGGAGTGCTTTCCAAAGGGAAAACTTCTGGAAGGATCTTCATTTCTTTGAGTTTTCATAATAGTGGAATGTGTTATACAGGCAGCAGAGCGAGCAGTTAAGAGTTGGGCTCTGGAAGGAGTCCCGGCTCCACCGTTAACTCACAGTGGAGCCTTCAGCAATTTACTTGATCTTTCTAAGTCTCCACTTTTCTCACCTGTAAAATGAGAATAATGAAAATAACACCTAATGCAGAGAGTCGTGAAGATTGGATATCTGAAAAGCACTAAACATAGCACATAGCAGTTGTTCCAGCAAATTTGAACTGCTGCTATTATGATTATGATCTCTATGACTACTATGAAAAATAATAATAAAATGTGAAGTTCTGTAATAGCTTATTGTACTTTCCACATCTGAGCAAATACTGTACATACTACAATATCTTATAGTATCTTACTACAGTACCTTAGTTAGTGTGCATGATGTTTTTACTCTGCTAAATGGTAGTTGTGTAGAGGCCGTTTCCCCTCCTAGATTGTACACCTCTTGACCTGCTCTTATATATTAGCCTTTGCATCTGCTGGCGTGCCTTCAGCAGGGTCTAAAGAAGGGCTTGTTGAATTGCATTGCGAAGTTATAGGGGTTGGGTTCCAGCCTGCTCCAGAGTGAGGGCTCTGTCTTAGAAATATCCTCCCAGTTATTGAATGAAGGCCGGGGATAGGGATTTGGAATTTTGCATTCCAGCTAGGAACTGGGGCTGCCAAGGTCCTAGTCACCATAGTAAGAGCCAGCCTTCCAGCCTCTGAATGAAGTTGAAGAATAGAGCAGATATGGAAAACAGAAGTTTTACAGCGTGGCCACATTAGTTTCTTTCTTTTTTTTTTCCCTAGTAAGTATTTTAAATTGCAAAAAGTAAATGGTCAGAACGTGAGATTCAGATTTGTAAGTTGTCAGAATCCAGGTTGAAGAAACAGGCAGTGAGAGTGTCAGTACAAATGATTAAATCATCAAGGGAAAAATGCAAGTTTGAGTGTCTCAGGATGTAGTTAAGAAAGTCTTACCATGTGAGGGAAGGGGACAGTCAGCTGTAGATGAAGTTGGCCTTGCTGATCTTTCCAGCCAACAAGGATGAAATCAATCCTAAGCAAACAGAAAAAAAATACAGATTCTCTGTACAGTCTGTCAATGAAGTGGTGCCAGATCCTCCCTGCTAAGCTGGTGGTTCCAGGAAGAGTTTGGGGAAAGAGAGAGACCAGGGTTAAATCCAACTCCACAATTGTTTCCTTTTGTTATCTTTACTCCAGTTCATCGTCACTAAACCCTCAATTTCCTTCTTCCCCTCAGACCTCTGCTTTTATGGGATTTCAGTTAAGAATTCCGAATGTCCCCATTGTCATTCTAAAACATAACATAACAGTGTTTAATAATGATGACTACATACCTTTTGTGAGACCAGTGCTGTACAAGAGGGCTGTTTGATGATGATTTCCACTCGATTCATGATATACTCTTATTTTTGAATCCCTTCCCTGTACCATATAAACCACTTTATTTATTTATTTATTTATTCGGTTGTGCCGGGTCTTAGTTGCAGCAGGCGGGGTCCTTAGTTGCGGCTCCAGGGCTCCTTAGTTGTGGCTTGCTGGCTCCTTAGTTGTGGCATGCGAACTCTTGGTTGCAGCATGCATGTGGGATCTAGTTCCCTGACCAGGGATCGAACCCGGGCCCCCTGCATTGGGAGCATGGAGTCTTACCCACTGCACCACCAGGGAAGTCCCAACCATTTTTTGTATAGCTTTTGCTTTATGTTTGTGAAGGGATTTTTATCATTTTGAGAGTTTAAAATAATAAATCGTTTGGTTCCTGTGATTTTAGCTGTTTTAAATTTCTACATGACCATGTAGAGTGAACTTGTAGTTAACTAATCGACAGGATGTTACCTTTTGAGGAAATTTCATTTATTAATCTTTATATTGTAGTTTTCTCTTTCATATTTTAGCCTATAAATTATTTCTTCAGGACTTAATCATTTTTTACAGACCCTTAAAAAGTTTGTTAGCGGGGGCTTCCCTGGTGGCGCAGTGGTTGAGAGTCTGCCTGCTAATGCAGGGGACACGGGTTCGAGCCCTGGTCTGGGAAGATCCCACATGCCGCGGAGCAGCTGGGCCCGTGAGCCACAATTGCTGAGCCTGCGCATCTGGAGCCTGTGCCCCGCGACGGGAGGGGCCGCGATAGAGAAAGGCCCGCACACCGCGATGAAGAGCGGTCCCCGCACCGCGATGAAGAGTGGCCCCCGCTTGCCGCAACTGGAGAAAGCCCTCGCACGAACCGAAGACCCAACACAGCCAAAAATAAATAAATAAATAAATAAGAAAATCCTTTAAAAAAAAAAAAAAAAAGTTTGTTAGCTATGGGCGTACTATGGTGAACAAAACAAAACAGACCCAGTTTCTATCGTACAGCTTATAGTCTGGTGGGGCCTTTTCTCTGTCGTGGAAATTAAAGATGCCCCACTAGGTGAAACAAGAGGTCACATGGAAGGGGAGATCACCCCTCATTTCTGCAGTCTTTTACAGTATCAGAAGATGAAAAGGCACACATGTGGTGGTCTATTCTGTGAAGGAGATTGGTTCGCTGTTACCAAACCTATTTCCCTTCCTCTTCAGCTCCCAGCTAGACCACGTTCCCAGACTCCCTTGCAGTCCTATGCGTCCGTGAGCCTGAGTTTTGGCCAGTGGAGCGTGGACAGAGGTGAAGTACACCACATTTAGGTCTAGGAGGTCCTGGGGGAGGCAGAGGGCATTATGCAAGGAGCCTGGTTCCTGAATCACCATGTGGAAATCTTCCTGCTGAGCGCCCACAACTGACTGTGTGAGCAGGAAATAAACTACTCTGTGAAACCCCTGAGAGTTCAGGGTTTCTCTCTTACAGTATTCAGAATTACCTGAGCCATTAATAACATTCCCTTCTAGTGCTTTTAGTCTACTGGGGCGAACAGACAAAAATTAAATGACCACACAAATTATTCAGGTGAAACTAAAATGCCCTGCTCAATCAGAGAATACAAGGGCAAGCCTACGTAGATTACAGAGTCATTTTTTAAAAATAAATTTATTTATTTATTTATTTATTTATTTTTGGCTGCGTTGGGTCTTCGTTGCTGCATGTGGGCTTTCTCTGGTTGCGGCGAGCGGGGACTACTCTTCATTGCGGTGTACGGCCTTCTCACTGCGGTGGCTTCTCTTGTTGTGGAGCACAGGCTTTAGGCTCACGGGCTTCAGTAGTTGCAGCACACAGGCTCAGTAGTTGTGGCTCGTGGGCTCTAGAGCGCAGGCTCAGTAGTTGTGGCGCACGGGCTTAGTTGCTCTACGGCATGTGGGATCTTCCCAGACCAGGGCTCGAACCCGTGTCCCCTGCATTGGCAGGCAGATTCTCAACCACTGCGCCACCAAGGAAGCCCCTGTGATCTTTTTAATGATAGCCATTCTAACAGGTGTGAGGTGATGTCTCATTGTGGTTTTAATTTGCATTTCTCTGATGATTAGCAATGTTGAGCATCTTTTCATGTGCCTGTTGACCATCTGTATGTCTTCTTTGGAGAAATGTCTATTCAGGTTCTGCTCATTTTTTAATCAAGTTGTTTGTTTTTTTGATATTGAGCTGTATGAGCTATTTATATATTTTGGATAGTAACCTCTTATCGGTCTTATCATTTGCAAATATTTTCACCCCTTTCAGTGGGTTGTATTTTTGTTTTGTCAGTGGTTTCCTTTGCTGTGCAAAAGCTTGTAAGATTAATTAGGTCCCATTTGTTTATTTTTGCTTTTGTTTCCTTCACCTTAGTAGACGGATCCAAAAAAATATTGCTATGATTTATGTCAAAGAGTGTTCTGCCTATGATTTCTTCTAGGAGTTTTATGGTTCTAGTCTTACATTTAGGTTTTTAATTCATTCTGAGTTTATTTTTGTATATGGTGTGAGAAAAAATTCTAATTTCATTCTTTTACATGTAGTTCAGTTTTCCCAGCACCAATTACTGCAGAGACCGTCTTTTCTCCATTGTATATTCTTGCCTCCTTCGTTGTAGATTAATTGACCATAAGTATGTGGTTTTATTTCTGGGCTCTCTATTCTTTTCCGTTGATCTATGTGTCTGTTTTTGTGCCAGTACCATACTGTTTTGATGACTATACCTTCATAGTATAGTCTGAAGTCAAGGAGTGTGATACCTCCAGCTCTGTTCTTCTTTCTCAAGATTGCATTGGCTATTCAGGATCTTTTGTGTTTCCATACAAATTTTAGAATTATTTCTTCTAGTTCTGCATTTTCAGTCTGTGTATGTCTTTAGATCTGAAGTGAGTCTCTTGTAGTAAGCATATTTATGAGTTTTGATTTTGTATCCATTCAGCCACTGTATGTCTTTTGATTGGAGCATTCAATCAATTTACATTTAAAGTAATTATTGATAGCTATGTACTTACTGCCATTTTGTTAATTGCTTGGAGGTTGTTTTTGTAGTTCTTTTTTGTTCCATCTTCTTCTGTTCTCTTCCCTTGTGATTTTATGACTATCTTTAGTGCTATGTTTGGACCCCTTTCTCTTTTTTGTGTGTGTATCTATTATAGATTTTTGATTTGTGGTTACCATGAGATTTATATATAGCCATATATAAATACATATATATATATATGATTTATATGATATGATTTATATATTTATATGATATATATATGATATATATGATTTTTTTAGGTTGCTGATTTCTTAAGTTCAAACACATTTTAACAACCCTGTATTTTTACTCCTGTCACCGCACAATTACTGTTTTTGACATCATATTTTACATCTTTTTGTTTAATGTATTCCTTAAATACTTATTGTGAATATAGATGATTCTATTTTCGTCTTTTCATCTTCCTACTTGCTTTCTACATAGTTGATTTCCTACCTTACCGTTTATTTGCCTTTACCAATGAGCTTTTTCCTTTCATAATTTTTGTGTATCTAGTTGTAGCCTTTTCTTTTTCACTTAGAGAAGTCCTTTTAACATTATTTGCAAAGCTCGTTTGGTAGTGCTGAACTCTTTTAGCTTTTGTTTGTCTATAAAGCTTTTGATTTCTCCATCAAATCTGAATGAAAGCCTTGCCAGGTAGAGTATTCTTGATTTAGGTTTTTCCTTTTCATCACTTTACATATATTGTGCAACTCCCTTCTGGCCTGTAGAGTTTCTGCTGAAAAGTCACCTGATAGCCCTATGGAGATCCCCTTGTATGCAACTTGTTGCTTTTCCCTTGCTGCTTTTAATATTCTCTCTTTATCTTTAATTTTTGTCCTTTTAATTACAATGTGTCTTGGTGTGATCCTCTTTGGATTGATCATGTTTGGGACTCTGTGCTTCCTGGACCTGGATGTTTGTTTCCTTTCCCAGGTTAGGGAAGTTTTTAGCTATTATGTCTTCAAATATGTTCTCTGCCCCTGTCTCTCTTTCCTCTTCTTCTGGAACCCCTATAGTGTGAATGTTAGTATGCTTAATGTTGTCTCAGAGATCTCTTAAACTGTCCTCATTTCTTTTTATTCTTCTTTCTCTTTTCTGTTCAGCTTCAATGATTTTCATTACTCTTGTCTTTTAGCTCACTGATCCATTCCTCTGTATCATTTAGTCTACTGTTGATTCTTTCTAGTGTATTTTTCATTTCATTTATTGTATTCTTCATCTCTGTTTTGGTTCTTCTTTGTATTTTCTAACTCTTTGTTAAAACCTAACTTTTCAGTGTGTTAATTCATTCTTCTCCTGAGTTCTTTGATCATCTTTAGAATAATTACCTTGAACTCTTTATCAGGTAGGTTTTCTATCTCCACTTCACTTAGTTGTTCTTGTGGGGGGTTTGTTTCTTTTTTTGGAGTGAAAAAAATGTTTATTGTTTTTCCATATAGTATTTTAAAAAAATTTTTTAGTCATATTCTTTATCAGTCTTAAGTCTTCTGAATTTTATCTTATTTTATTTTTTTAAATTTTTAAAATTAATTAATTTATTTTTAACATCTTTATTGGAGTATAATTGCTTTACAATTGTGTGTTAGTTTCTGCTGTATAACAAAGTGAATCCACTATACATATACATATATCCCCATATCTCCTCTGTCTTGAGTCTCCCTCCCACCCTCCCTATCCCACCCCTCTAGGTGTTCACAAAGCATGGATCTGATCTCCCTGTGCTGTCACAAAGCATAGAGCTGATCTCCCTGTGCTATGCAGCTGCTTCCCACTAGCTATCTGTTTTACATTTGGTAGTGTATATATGTCCATGCCACTCTCTCACTTCATCCAGCTTACCCTTCCCCCTCCCCGTGTCCTCAAGTCCATTCTCTATATCTGCGTCTTTATTCCTGTCCTGCCCCTAGGTTCTTCAGAACAATATTTTTTTTTCTTTTTTTTTTTTAGATTCCATATATATGTGTTAGCACACGGTATTTGTTTTTCTCTTTCTGACTTACTTCACTCTGTATGACAGTCTCTAGGTCCATCCACCTCACTACAAATAACTCAATTTCGTTTCTTTTTATGGCTGAGTAATATTCCATTGTATATATGTGCCACATCTTCTTTATCCATTCATCTGTCGATGGACACTTAGGTAGCTTCAATGTCCTGGCTATTGTAAATAGAGATGCAATGAACATTGTGGTACATGACTCTTTTTGAATTATGGTTTTCTCAGGGTATATGTCCAGTAGTGGGATTGCTGGGTAGTATGGTAGTTCTATTTTTAGTTTTTTGAGGAACCTCCATACTGTTCTCCATAGTGGCTGTACCAATTTACATTCCCACCAACAGTTCAAGAGGGTTCCCTTTTCTTCACACCCTCTCCAGCATTTATTGTTTGTAGATTTTTTGATGATGGTCATTCTGACCGGTGTGAGGTGATACCTCATTGTAGTTTTGATTTGCCTTTCTCTAATGATTAAGGATGTTGAGCATCCTTTCACGTGTTTGTTGGCAATCTGTATATCTTCTTTGGAGAAATGTCTATTTAGGTCTTCTGCCCATTTTTGGATTGGGCTGTTTGTTTTTTTGATATTGAGCTGCATGAGCTGCTTGTATATTTTGGAGATTAATCCTTTGTCAGTTGCTTCGTTTGCAAATATTTTCTCCCATTCTGAGGGTTGTCTTTTCATCTTGTTTATGGTCTCCTTTGCTGTGCAAAAGCTTTTAAGTTTCATTAGGTCCCATTTGTTTATTTTTGTTTTTATTTCCATTTCTCTAGGAGGTGGGTCAAAAAGGATCTTCCTGTGATTTATGTCATGGAGTGTTCTGCCTATGTTTTCCTTTAAGAGTTTTATAGTGTCTGGCCTTACATTTAGGTCTTTAATCCATTTTGAGTTTATTTTTGGGTATGGTGTTAGGGAGTGTTCTAATTTCATTCTTGTACATGTAGCTGTCCAGATTTCCCAGCACTACTTATTGAAGAGGCTGTCTTTTCTCCATTGTATATTCTTGCCTCCTTTATCAAAGATAAGAAGGTGACTATATGTGCATGGGTTTATCTCTGGGCTTTCTATCCTGTTCCATTGATCTGTATTTCTGTTTTTATGCCAGTACCATACTGTCTTGATTACTGTAGCTTTGCAGTATAGTCTGGAGTCAGGGAGCCTGATTCCTCCTGCTCCATTTTTCTTTCTCAAATTGCTTTGGCTGTTCAGGGTATTTTGTGTTTCCATACAAATTGTGAAATTTTTTGTTCTAGTTCTGTGAAAAATGCCATTGGTAGTTTGATAGGGATTGCATTGAATCTGTAGATTGCTTTGGGTAGTAGAGTCATTTTCACAATGTTGATTCTTCCAATCCAAGAACATGGTATATCTCTCCATCTGTTTGTATCATCTTTAATTTCTTTCATCAGTGTCTTATAGTTTTCTGAACACAGGTCTTTTGTCTCCTTGGGTAGATTTATTCCTAGGTATTTTATTCTTTTTGTTGCAGTGGTAAATGGGAGTGTTTCCTTAATTTCTCTTTCAGATTTTTCATCATTAGTGTATAGGAATGCAAGAGATTTCTGTGCATTAATTTTGTATCCTGCTACTTTACCAAATTCATTGATTATCTCTACTAGTTTTCTGGTAGCATTTTTAGGATTCTCTATGTATAGTATCATGTCATCTGCAAACAGTGACAGCTTTACTTCTTCTTTTCCGATTTGGATTCCTTTTATTTCTTTGTCTTCTCTGATTGCTGTGGCTAAAACTATGTTGAATAATAGTGGTGAGAGTGGGCAACCTTGTCTTCTTCCTGATCTTAGTGAAAATGGTTTCAGTTTTTCACCATTGAGAACAATGTTGGCTGTGGGTTTGTCATATATGGCCTTTATTATGTTGAGGTAAGTTCCCTCTATGCCTACTTTCTGGAGGGTTTTTATCATAAATGGGTGTTGAATTTTGTCGAAAGCTTTTTCTGCATGTATTGAGGTGGTCATACTGTTTTTCTCCTTCAATTTGTTAATATGGTGTATCACATGGACTGATTTGCATATATTGAAGAATCCTTGCATTCCTGGGATAAACCCCACTTGATCATGGTGTATGATCCTTTTAATGTGCTGTTGGATTCTGTTTGCTAGTATTTTGTTGAGGATTTTTGCATCTAACTTCATCAGTGATATTGGCCTGTAGTTTTCTTTTTTTGTGGTATCTTTGTCTGGTTTTGGTATCAGGGTGATGGTGGCCTTGTAGAATGACTTTGGGAGTGTTCCTCCCTTTGCTATATTTTGGAAGAGTATGAGAAGGATAGGTGTTAGCTCTTCTCTAAATATTTGATAGAATTCACCTGTGAAGCCATCTGGTCCTGGGCTTTTGTTTGTTGGAAGATTTTTAGTCACCATTTCAATTTCAGTGCTTGTGATTGGTCTGTTTATATTTTCTCTTTCTTCCTGGTTCAGTCTCGGAAGGTTGTGCTTTTCTAAGAACTTGTCCATTTCTTCCAGGTTGTCCATTTTATTGGCATATAGTTGCTTGTAGTAATCTCTCATGATCCTTTGTACTTCTGCAGTGTCTGTTTTTACTTCTCCTTTTTCATTTCTAATTCTATTGATTTGAGTCTTCTCCCTTTTTTTCTTGATGAGTCTGGCTAATGGTTTATCAATTTTGTGTATCTTCTCAAAGAACCAGCTTTTAGTTTTATTGATCTTTGCTATTGTTTCCTTCATTTCTTTTTCACTTATTTCTGATCTGATCTTTATGATTTCTTTCCTTCTGCTAACTTTGGGGTATTGTTGTTCTTCTTTCTCTAACTGCTTTAGGTGTAAGGTTAGGTTGTTTATTTGAGATGTTTCTTGTTTCTTGAGGTACGATTGTATTGCTGTGAACTTCCTCTTAGAACTGCTTTTGCTGCATCCCATAGGTTTTGGGTTATCGTGTTTTCATTGTCATTTGTTTCTAGGTATTTTTTGACTTCCTCTTTGATTTCTTCAGTGATCTCTTGGTTATTTAGTAGTGTATTGTTTAGCCTCCATGTGTTTGTATTTTTTACAGATTTCTTCCGTAATTGATACCTAGTCTCATAGCGTTGTGGTCAGAAAAGATACTTGATGTGATTTCAGTTTTTTAAAATTTACCAAGGCTTGATTTGTGACCCAAGATATGATCTGTCCTGGGGAATGTTCCATGAGCACTTGAGAAGAAAGTGTAATCTGCTGTTTTTGGATGGAATGTCCTATAAATACCAATTTAGTCCATCTTGTTCAATGTATCATTTAAAGCTTGTGTTTCCTTATTTATTTTCATTTTGGATGATCTGTCCATTGGTGAAAGTGGGGTTAAAGTCCCCTACTATTATTGTGTTACTGTTGATTTCCCCCTTTATGACTGTTAGCATTTGCCTTATTTATTGAGGTTCTCCTATGTTGGGTGCATAAATATTTATAATTGTTATATCTTCTTCTTGGATTGATCCCGTGATCATTATGTAGTTTCCTTCTTTGTCTCTTGTAATAGTCATTATTTGAAAGTCTATTTTGTCTGATATGAGAATTGCTACTCCAGCTTTCTTTTGATTTCCATTTGCATGGAATATCTTTTTCCATCCCCTCACTTTCAGTCTGTATGTGTCCCTAGGTCTGAAGTGGGTCTCTTGTAGACAACATATATATGGGTCTTGTTTTTGTATCCATTCAGCCAGTCTATGTCTTTTGGCTGGAGCCTTTAATCCATTTACATTTAAGGTAGTTATCAATATGTATGTTCCTATGACCATTTTCTTAATTGTTTTGGGTTTATTATTGTAGGTCTTTTCCTTCTCTTGTGTTTCTTGCCTAGAGAAGTTCCTTTAGCATTTGTTGTAGAGCTGGTTTGGTGGTGCTGAATTCTCTTAGCTTTTGTTTGTCTGTAAAAGTTTTAATTTCTCAGTCAAATCTGAATGAGATCCCTGCTGAGTAGAGTAATCTTGGTTGTAGGTTTTTCCCTTTCATCACTTTAAATATGTCCTGCCATTCCCTTCTGGCTTGCAGAGTTTCTGTTGAAAGATCAGCTGTTAACCTTATGGGGATTCCCTTGTATGTTAATTGTTGCTTTTCCCTTGCTGCTTTTAATATTTTTTCTTTGTATTTAATTTTTTATAGTTTGATTACTATGTGTCTTGGCGTATTTCTCCTTGGTTTTATCCTGTATGGGATTCTCTGCACTTCCTGGACTTGATTGACTATTTCCTTTCCCATATTAGGGAAGTTTTCAACTATAATCTCTTCAAATATTTTCTCAGTCCCTTTTTTTTTTCCTCTTCTTCTGGGACCCCTATGATTCAAATGTTGTTGCATTTATTATTGTCCCAGAGGTCTCTGAGATTGTCCTCAATTCTTTGCATTCTTTTTTCTTTATTCTGCTCTTCGGTAGTTATTTCCACTATTTTATTTTCCAGATCACTTATCCGTTCTTCTGCCTCAGTTATTCTGCTATTGATTCCTTCTAGAGAATTTTTAATTTCATTTTTTGTGTTGTTCATCATTGTTTGTTTACTCTTTAGTTCTTTTAGGTCCTTGTGAAACGTTTCTTGTATTTTCTCCATTTTATTTCCAAGATTTTGGATCATCTTTACTATCATTATTCTGAATTCTTTTTTGGGTAGACTGCCTATTTCCTCTTAATTTGTTTGGTCTGGTGGGTTCTTACCTTGCTCCTTCATCTGCTGTGTATTTCTTTGTCTTCTCATTTTGCTTAACTTACTGTGTTTGGGGTCTCCTTTTTGCAGGCTGCAGGTTCGTATTTCCCGTTGTTTTTGGTGTCTGCTCCCAGTGGGTAAGGTTGGTTCAGTGGGTTGTGTAGGCTTCCTGGTGGAGGGGGCTGGTACTTGTGTTCTGGTGGATGAAGCTGGATCTTGTCTTTCTGGTGGGCAGGACCATGGCTGGTGGTGTGTTTTGGGATGTCTGTGAACTTACTATGATTTTAGGCAGCCTCTCTGCTAATGGGCGGGGTTGTGTTCCTGTCTTGCTAGTTGTTTGGCATGGGGTGTCCAGCACTGGAGCTTGCTGGTCGTTGAGTGGAGCTGCGTCTTAACGTTGAGGTGGAGATCTCTGGGAGAGCTTTTGCCATTTGGTATTACGTGGGGCTGGGAGGTCTCTGGTGGACCAATGTCCTGAACTTGACTCTCCCACCTCAGAGGCTCAGACCTGGCACCCAGCCAGAACACCAAGACCCTGTCAGCCACACAGCTCAGAAGAAAAGCGAGGAAAAAAGAGAAAGAAAAAGTTAATTAATTAATTAATTAAATTAAATAAAGTTTTTAAAATAGAAAAAATCATTAAAAAATTAAAAAATAATAAAAAAAAGAAAGAGAGAAAGAAAGAAGAGAGCAACCAAACCAAAAAACAAATCTACCAATGATAACAAGTGCTAAAAACTATACTTAAAAAAAAAAAAACAACAGACAGGCAGAACCCTAGGACAAATGGCAAAAGCAAAGCTATACAGACAAAATTACACAAAGAAGCATACACATACACACTCACAAAAAGAGAAAAAGGAAAAAAAATATATATATTAAAAAAGAAAAGGAGGAGAGCAACCAAATCAATAAACAAATCTACTAATGATAATAAACTTTAAATACTAAACTAAGATAAACATAAAACCAGAAACAAATTAGATGCAGAAAGCAAACCCCAAGTCTGTAATTGCTCCCAAAGTCCACCTCCTCAATTTGGGATGATTCATTGTATATTCAGGTATTCCATGGATGCAGGGTACATCAAGTTGATTGTGGAGATTTAATCCGCTGCTCCTGAGGATGCTGGGAGAGATTTCCCTTTCTCTTCTTTGTTTGCACAGCTCCTGGGGTTCAGCTTTGGATTTGGCCCCGCCTCTGTGTCTAGGTCACCTGAGGGTGTCTGTTCTTCACTCAGACAGGACAGGGTTAAAGGAGCAGCTGATTCGGGGGCTCTGGCTCACTCAGGCTGGGAGGAGGGAGAGGTACGGAATGAGGGGCGAGCCTGCGGTGGCAGAGGCCGGCATGACGTTGCACCAGCCTGAGGCATGCCGAGTGTTCTCCTGGGGAAGTTGTCCCTGGATCACGGGACCCTGGCAGTGGCGGGCTGCACAGGCTCCTGGGAGGGGGATGGTGTGAATAGTGACCTGTGCTTGCACACAGGCTTCTTGGTGGCTGCAGCAGCAGCCTTAGCGTCTCATGCCCATCTCTGGTGTCTGCACTGATAGCCGTGGCTCGCGCCTGTCTCTGGAGCTTGTTTAGGCGGTGCTCTGAATCCCCTCTCCTCGTGCACCCTAAAACAATGATCTCTTGCCTCTTAGGCAGTTCCAGACTTTTTCCCGACTCCCTCCTGGCTAGCTGTGGCGCACTAGCCCCCTTCAGGCTGTGTTCATGCAGCCAACCCCAGTCCTCTCCCTGGGGTCTGACCTCCGAAGCCCTAGCCTCAGCTCCCAGCCCCCACCCGTCCCGGCGGGTGAGCAGACAAGCCTCTCAGGCTGGTGGGTGCTGGTCCGTGCCGATCCTCTGTGCGGGAATCTCTCCGCTTTGCCCTCTGCACCCCTGTCGCTGCGCTCTTCTCCGTGGCTCCAAAGCTTCCCCCCCGCCCACCCCCCGTCCCCGCCAGTGAAGGGGCTTCCTAGTGTGTGGAAACTTTTCCTCCTTCACAGCTCCCTACCAGAGGTGCAGGTCCCGTCCCTATTCCTTTGTCTCTGTTTTTTCTTTTTTCTTTTGCCCTACCGAGGTACGTGGGTATTTTCTTGCCTTTTGGGGAGTCCGAGTTCTTCTGCCAGCATTCAGTAGGTGTTCTGTAGGAGTTGTTCCACATGTAGATGTAGTATTGATGTATTTGTGGGGAGGAAGGTGATCTCTACGTCTTATTCCTCCACCATCTTGAAGCCGCCCTTCTTGTGGGGTTTTATCTTTTTCCTTTGTTTGGAACATGTTCCTCTGTCACCTCATTTTGCCTAATTTGCTGTTTTTAATTATACATATCTAGTACGTTGGTTACATTTCCCAACCTTGCAGAAGTGGCCTCTTGTAGGGGAAGTCGTATGCGTCCCAACAGCGCACCCCTCTCTGGTCACCAGAGCTATATGCTCTAGGGTTGCCCCTATGTGGGCTGTGAGGGTTTTTCTGTTGTGGTGGGCTGACTCCTGTGGGTGGTGTGGTAGACATGGCTGGCCCCCAGTCTGATTGGTTGTCAGGCCCTGCCTTGTGCAGAGACTGCAGCCACTGGTTGGGCTAGGCCTGGTCTTCAGGTGGCTGGCTGTGGAACCCCAGGGGGGCCTGGGGCTAGTGATGGCTCAGTGGTGGGCAGAGCTGGGTTCTGAGGTGGTCGGTTGTGGGACCAGGGTTCCTGAATCTAGTGTCAGCCTGCTTGTGGGTGAGGCTGGTTCCTGACATGACTGGCTATGGGTTCCAGGGTGCCTCGAAGCTGGTGCTGGCCTGCTAGCGGGTGGGACTGGGTCCAGGTGCTAATAAACTAGGGGAAGAATACCAAAATGGCACTTGCCAGCACCAGCGTCCACAAAGTAGAATGCGATCCCAAAGATGCCTGCCGCCAGTGTCTATGCCCCCAGGGTGGGCTCCAGTTGTCTCCTCCTTCTCTGGGAGGCTCTTTGAGATCAGCAGATGGGACTGACCCAGGCTCCTTTCAAATGACTGCTTCTGCCCTGGGTCCCAGAGCATGTGAGATTTTGTGTGAGCCCTTTAAGAGTGGAGTCTCCATTTCCCATAGCTCTCTGGGTCTCCCAAAAGTAAGCCCCATTGGCCTTCAAAGCCAAATAGTCTGGGGGCTCGACTTCCTTGTGCAGGGCCTTAGGGCTAGGGAGCCCAATGTGGGGTTCAGACCATTTTCCCCTTGGGGATAACCTCTCCAATTGTAACTATTCTCTCATTTGGGGGTTGCCCACTCAGGGGTATGGGTCTTGACTATACTGTGACTCCGCCCATCCTACTCTTCTCATTGTGGTTCCTTCTTTATACTTTAGTTGTAGAAGATGTTTTCTGCTAGATTCTGGTCTTTCTTTTTTTTTTAATTTTTTATTTATTTGTTTTTGGTCTCATTGGGTCTTAGTTGCTGCGCACAGGCTTTCTCTAGTTGCGTTGAGCGGGGGCTACTCTTTGTTGTGTTGCGTGGGCTTCTTATTGCGGTGGCTTCTCATGGTGCGGAGCACAGGCTCTAGGTGCGTGGGCTTCAGTAGTTGTGGCACACAGGCTCAGTAGTTGTGGCACATGGGCTTAGTTGCTCTGTGGCATGTGGGATCTTCCTGGACCAGAGATTGAACCCGTGTCTCCTGCATTGGCAGGCGGATTCTTAACCACTGTACCACCAGGGAAGTCCCCCAATTCTGGTCTTTCTAATCAATAGTTGCTCTATAAATAGTTGTAATTTTTGGTGTGCCCATGAGGGAAGGTGAGCTCAGGGTTTTCCTACTCCACCTTCTTGGCCAAGCTCCCAGGCTGCTCTTTCATCTGGCATTATATCACAATCATTTGCATGAGTCATTAAATTTTCTTTGAAAATGTTATTTTTTTTTTTTTTTTTTGAAAATGTTATTTTTAATAGCTGATCTATACTCCATCATATGGTTACACAATAATTAAGTCAGCCATTTTCCTAATGTTGGATATTTTTCATCATCATTATTATTATTATAAACAATGATACAGTGACATTGCATGCATCTCTATTTCCTTTAGAGTAAATTTCTAGAGGTGGAGTGGGTCAATGGGTATAGACATATTTAAGACTCTTAACACTTACTGTAACATTTTCCTCTAAAAAGGATTAACAATAGACCTCCACCAAACAATATGCATGGCCCTTGTCACATCCTTTGCCCGTTTTTCTAATGAGAGCCTGGCAAAAATCTGTATTAGTTTTCTCTGGCTGCATAGCAAGTTACCAAAGTGTAGTGCCTTTAAACACCCCAAATTTATTATCTCAGTTTCTGTAGAACAGAAGTCCGGTGCAGTGGGGCTATATTCTCTGCTTGGGTTTTCACCTGGCTAAAATCAAGTTGTCAGCCAGGACCACCTTTCTCATAGGGGGCTCAGGGTCTTCTAAGCTCATTGGTTATAGGTAGAATTCATTTCCTTCTCACACTTTCTATTCATTAAGTTTCTTTCTTTTTCTTTGAATTAGGAAAAGACATACCATTATTCACTTTTAGTAGTTGAATACCTATGTTCTACAGGTATAAAGTTTGAGAATCAGTGGAGTAGATTAATTTTTTAAGAGCCTTCTAATTATAATGTTTTACCATTTGTTAGCTATTCAGCCATCTTTCTGCAACAAAAACCTAGCTGTAATTGAACTGGTGTAACAGGGGGACCCCCTCCAATTAACAGAGAAGTTTTTTAATGGAGAGTTAATGCTTCTTTTGTTTGTTACTACATGTTAGAATGCTTTTTTAAATTGTCAAGTGCTACATAAACAGTAGCTGTTATTATTGTTATTGGGGTATAAACTTGGAAGCTCAGTGCACTTCCCTTTTCAGAATTGTGCCTGTCTCTGGAATCAGAAAAAGCCTTTTTCGCAAGTGTATTCTGTAGAATTCCAGCCTTGCAAAGTATTCTTTTGAGCCTAGCCTTTTGTGATAATCAGTTTTGGGAAACCTTGCATTTCATATTTTTACTCCTCCCTTTCCTCCCCTGGAAAGTCATGGTACACTTGAACATTTGAAAAGTTCTTCAGCAAAGAACTTGTTTGAATTTCTAGACCATGTTTCCCTTGGCCTTGGAATGAGCACGCTGCGGTAGTGCTGCTTCATGTGTCTCCCCGTCTCCATTTGTCAGAGTATGTGGAGATGAGTGGGTCATCGTGAACGTGGCTCATGACCAGGAACCCGAAAGGGTAAGTTCTGGGGGTCCAAAACAAATCACCTCACCTGTCTGGGATGCTAGTTTCTCCTTGGTAAAATGAGAATGGGGCATTAATTGCACTTTAAAGTCTCAGTTCTAACATTATGGGAGTCTATCATTTACTTTATTATAAAAGTATAAAGGAAAAATGTCTCATAAACACAGCTTTTCCAAAGATAAAATAGTAACAAGCCACACCAAAACAAACAAAAAAAATTAAAGTCATCTGCTGGGCCTCTGAGAAACAATTGGATCATGGGAATCTTTCCTCATGAATTTTTGAATAGTCCCATAGCATGAACATGTATACATACCAGAATAGAGCTTGTTGGTCTAACTGTCTAAGTGACAAATTCAGGTGCACACTTCCATATATCAGACCCACAGGGTGGTGACAATTTGAAGGGGAAGGGAAGAAGAGAAGTTTGGCTGAACAGACACAATCATGGTGGAAAGGGAGAAAATTAGATGTGTGTTAAGGAATGCATTGAGAGCCTAAAAGGACATGGTACTAATAGGCAGCCCCCAGTATTTCCTGAGTACAGAAATAACACTGTGAAAGGTATGGTGTAGACCAGTTGCTTGGGCTGTGATGCTGGGACAGATCAGAAGAGAGAATTTCTGCAAAGACCAGGACTGAGGCTTTGGCAGCAACTTGGTGGCCGGAGGTGGGGCTGTGCCAGGCCGATGACTAGAGCAATGTGGAAGGAGGGTTGTTGGAACTTGGTGACTCATGAGGTCTGACTGTTGAGGAAGAAGGAGGAAACAGTGGTAACTCCAGGATGGAGAGCTCAGAAAAGGAAGTGGTGCCACTGGCAGTGATAGGGAAGGTGTGCAGAAGTAGTGATACAGAGCTAAAATGATGTGTTTCACTAGATAGATGAGCTCTGAAGAAGCAGCGAGGCAGCCCAATGCAGCCAGCCAGTAAGCAGGGCAGGCGAGCACATTGGGAAGTGGGACTGAGAAAAAATAACTCTGTTGCTTTGAGTATCAGCAATATGTGTGTTCCATGCTAATCTTACTTACTCATGTACTGTTTACTCATGTACTATTGCACTGGGAAGGTACCTTTGTACTCCATTTCACACACCTTCTACCTAGTTTGAAGGTAAATTTATTTCAGTGCTTCAAAACATTTGACATTTATACTGCTTTTCGAGCTTTGTTTTATCTCTTTATGTTTTCATGAATGTAATGAGTGGTCCCTGTTTCAACTCAAGCCCTCAGCCTTCTCTTCCTCCTCCTGATAGCTTTTTTTGTTTATTTTCATTTTGAAGAAGTGCCTGGGTTTGATTAAACTTGGCACACTGTTAAGTTACATCAAGTTGTAGTGGAAACGCTATTTGCGTTTTTTGTTTGCCTTCTTAAAATAAAAAGGCAGTTAAAAACAATATCCATATGGACACTTCTTTAAGGTTTATGATTTTAATGGCATGTGGAATGTAGGTCAGGGCTCTGGTGGTATGAGAGGCGGTGTGGCTTTGAAATGAAGGCTTACTATATGCTGAGGTTTGGAAAAGTTACTTTTCCTCTCTCTAAGCTTCAACTTTCACAGCTGTAATATGGAGTTACTCATACTACTTATTTCCTATTGTGGTTGTAAGATTCCAGTGAGTTGATATGTATAAAGGCCTAGAATGGTGCCTGGCACCTATTAAAATACTCAATAAATAGGACCTACCATTATTATTATTATTATCATTATTACTATTATTAGTAGTTAATAGTAGTAATGGAAATATGTGAGGTCTACAGCTGATAGAACCAGCTAGAAAATTTAATTATACACACAGAAGAGAATAAAGACATAAAAATAAAGGAGAAAATGGGAAATAAGATTAGCTTGCTTTAAATGTCTGTTTCTTAGTTTTGTGAACTTGTCAAGACTTTACCTTCCTGCGCCTTGAAGAAATGAGCACTCTGTGGCTTGCCTTACGAGAAAATTACAAGGATTAGGGCATTTATATTGAACTCCTGGACTCTCTGATTGCAAAGTAGGAAATATTCTTTGCAGCTGTGATGCATTAATGTTAGCATGAACCTAGGCACAATTATGGGACTTAGATTTTTTTCTGCCCTTTTTCAACTTTTATGAAACTTTTCTATGTTTTTCAGTTGTGAGGCTAAGGAAATGGCAGCAAACATGCCTCCCAACTGTTCAGCAAGGGGGAAGCCATGGGACAGGGCACTGGATGCTCAGCGTGACGAGTTTCAAGCGAAACCCATTTTGCTTTTTTCTGATCTGAGCAAACTTTCCACAAAACTTGCTTCTCACCGAGACAAGCTGGAGAAACCAATTGTATAGGAAGATTATAAGAGGTTGTGGTAGAAATGAAGTTCTTTATTGGAGATCAAAAGATTAGCTTAAGCAGGTGACCTCTAAATGTCCCATGAATCACCATGGGACTCTTGACTGTGCACTTCTGAACTTCATAAGAACATGATTCTATTAGCAGATCTCCTAAGTATCCTTTCTTCCCTGATGTTCTCTCTTCCTTTCATCTACTTATGTCATCCACTGGCAGCCCCTTCCACTGCTTTCTCGTCCCTGGTTTCATGCCCACCACTCTTCCTGCTGCCTTTAGCCCAATCCCCAAAACATATTCAGCCCTTTCTCACCTGGACTCTTTCCCCCACCTGAATCCTCCTGCCCCCTTTTCCTCCTGCTCTCTTCAGAACACCTGCCCTCCTGTGAGCAGACCCTGTCTCTGCCTTATTTGCCACACTCCCTCCTGTCCTTCCCTTTATAGCAGTCTCTTTTTTAATGAAGGCATCACATACTCTGCTGTCTTCACAAGTGGAAGCCTCACCTTCTTTGTGGGGAAGGAGGGGATTTGGCTTTCTCATTGCTCTGTGCTGGGAGTAGGCACTGAACTGCCACCTTCTCCCTGACTCATAGGATATTCATGTCATCTGTCTGAGGTCCTTGCTATAGCACTGCCACATCTCATTTCTGTAATCCCAGACTGAACACCTAGAATAGACCCTGGCACATAGTAGGCATTCTAATATGTGTTGAGTGAACTGAATGAATCTTTCGAAGGAGTTTTATCAACTGGCACATTTTTTGCCTACCTTGACCCCATTTTTAAGTCATTATTTATTCATTCACTCAATAGATATTTATAAAGATGCTAGGGGTGGCTCACCACTGGTCTTCTCTTCTCTTGAGACATCCCATTTAGTGAGAGGAAGATATATTGCTTAGATAAATTAATTAGAGTTGTGATAAGTGTTTGAAGAAAAAATGCAGGGTTCTATGGGGCCTAACCTAGTGGGGAATGAGGTGGTCAGTGAGGGCTTTTGTAAGGAAGTAAGGTTCAATTCTGTACTAGGAAGAGGAATGGTAATTGGTTGGTCAAGGTAGCTGGGAGGAGTAGGACAGAATGTTCTAGGCAGAGGGAATCACATGTGCAAAGGCCCTGCGAAGGGAAGAAGCACAATACATTTGAAGAGACTGAAGGAAGACCAGAGGTGCAGGAGCAGGGGTGGCAGCTGAGGATGGTGAGAGGTGGGCAAGTGCGAGGTCTGGGGACTTAAGTATTCAGTTTTTAAAAAAATTTTTTATTTATTTATTTTTGACTGTGTTGGGTCTTCGTTTCTGTGCGAGGGCTTTCTCTAGTTGCGGCGAGTGGGGGCCACTCTTCATCGCAGTGCGCGGGCCTCTCACTGTCGTGGTCTCTCTTGTTGCGGAGCACAGGCTCCAGACGCGCAGGCTCAGTAGTTGTGGCTCACGGGCCTAGTTGCTCCGCGGCATGTGGGATCTTCCCAGACCAGGGCTCGAACCTGTGTCCTCTGCATTGGCAGGCAGATTCTCAACCACTGCGCCACCAGGGAAGCCCAAGTATTCATTTTGATGACCCTTGATATTCCTTAACATCATGGCCATCAACTCTGTACAAGTGCTTCCTTGCCCTGCATGTTTCTATACATTGTATGTTTTTATCCCTATAAAAACTCTTTTTGCTTTGTTTCCAACCCAGAGCGATCACAGTGATGAAACCTGGAGCAGATTATTAATCATGGTAAGAGAGGCTAATTGGATGATTAAGAGAATGAGCCTTGCAATCAGGCAGAGCTGTGGTTCAGATTTTAGCTTCATCCCCTAGCTGGATGATCTTAGGAAACTTACTTAACCTCTCTGAGCTTCCGTTCTCTCATCTGAAAAAGAGGATGATAATATTTACCATGTGGATTTGATAACGATTAAATAAACGAATGGAGTAAAAGTGCTGAGCACAGAATTTGGGTCGTATTAATTGCTCATTACATGGCTGTGCCTGCTGAAGGTCGAGGAGTGTTTAGAGACCCTGTGCCGTAGGAAGCAGACCCAGCCCTTTTGCTGCTGCTTCTTGACCTTTCTTTGCAGAGCCCTGAGCAATAACTGGGGTGACAGTTCAATTTTTTGGTGTTTTGTTCTGTAACTGCTTTCTTAGAGTATGAGCCAAAGACTTTTTTCATTCCTTGTTCTTCTGTGAAGAGCATTTGACATCATCCATGTTTAGTCCTGGTCTGCTTCTCACTCAGCAGTCCTTAGGGAAACTGTCAGTTCTTAGGTCTTCTACTAGCTTGTCTCTGACTGTCACACCCCATTTAATATTTCCCACCCCAGTTGCTCACTCAACCTCTACCTCTACCTAAATTGGGTTCTGAACCCTTGTGTGCCCTTGTCATTGAGATCTGGTTGTTTTTGTTTTAACTATCCAATAATCTGGTCCCAGACTCTTGGATTGCCCTGGATAGGTGATGTTATATATCTCTTTACCTCCCTTTGATCTACTGGCTCTGGAGACAAGGCTTGCCTCTGACACCTGCCATCTGGGAAAACTTACACCCTGTTTTCCAGTTCTAGACCCAGACTCATATCCAGCCTTCTCTTGGCATTACTTCCTACATGTAAAATCTCATACTGTTGCTGCCTTTATTTCTTCCTAGATAAGAGACACAACCTTTGGATCCCCACCACCAACTCTGGCTCAACACATTGAAAACTTCTTATATGCCTCACTCTTTCCATACTTTAGTCAGGTTGCAGGCCTAGAACTTATTGCATCATATTTGCCAGCCCCATTAAATTATGAAATCTCTGAGGACAGCAGTTGTCCTTAATTATCTCTGTGTTCCCAGTATTTAGTTCAGGCCCTAGAAAATAAAAGAAGACCTTTCATTAAAGATTTTCAAAATTAATTGGAAATTGTCACCCTGCCAAGGAAGTTAGGGTCAACCTGCACCATTGGGAAGGAATAGGGCCCTTGGCTACTAGAGGGCAGCAGCGGCCTTGGAACAATTCCAGAGATGGTCAGCTTCCAATTATTTGGGGGAAAGCTCCACAGTCAGCTGAGAGTCAGTGATGTGGCCTCCCTCTCTGCTTGGGGAGGATTTTCTAGATATCAATATGGCACAAAAAATAGTGTATTAATGTTTGCAGCACTCCCGGCTACTCCAGTCTGCTAAGGATAAGTCTGTGCTGGCTTTTTCAGTATTCTATTTGCTCTTTCTTCCTAAAGAGGTAGTGTACTGTCTGACTGAGAGAGAAGCTAAGTTCATCTACAGACTAATGGACATCCAGGGGAAAGTAGGAGAAGAACAGAAATCAAAGATCTATCTGGGGAGAGAGTGAACTTGGGGTAGGTCATTTTGCAGAAAGCACTCTTTAGCTGCTGAAAGGTGAAAAGGAATTGGAGAGGAAAGAGAAGCAAGAAATGGGCCACTCTGATGATCTTTAAGAAAAGCAAATAAAAGATTTGACTTGGGGATAAACTTTCTCTGCATTTTTTATCTCTCTCTCACTTGTGCCCAACACAATGTCTGGCACATGGAATGTTTTCAATAAGTATTTGTTGAGTTAATTCCTTAAATATTGGAACTGGATCGTCAACAAATGATGGTACCCAGATAGTAGGCCCTGTATTCACCCCATTCACAGTATTATGGGGCTTGGAGCACAGTCCACTGACACCATGAGTCTAGTATGGCAGGGTGTTGTGGGGGAGCAGAGGAACATGTACCAACCCACCCCCAACTTCACAGGGAAATGACAATGCCCTCATGTGCAGGGCTACTTCAGGACCAAGGACAGCATCTATTGGACACTCCCCCTCATGTTTTAGTGCTGCTACTCCCCATGCTTGTGTGTGACTTCAACATCCTGGGCCCCTTATCTTTCTATTATACCTGCTCTGCAACCCTTCCAGCTAGGATCATTCCAACTACTGCCTTCTCCATTTCTAGACAAGGCCTAGTACTGCTGGAGAGAAATGACAAAACTAATCCCTTGGATGGACACACAAATTCATGCTCTCTTGTCTCGGCTCCAATAAGCAGTGCTAAAATGTTGCTTGTCATCACTCTCTACTCCATGCCCCACAGTGGCTATTCTAAACCTGCATCACCCTAGCTCCTCACACCTTTGCCTGTCCTTTTAGTCTCAGTATGACTCTGCCTCCGACTTCCATGAGAAATTGAAGGTACAAGGTGAAGATTACGTTAACTTCCTTTTTACACTCACTTTGCTTTGTCTGCCCTCAAAAGGTAAGGTGTTCTTTGGCCTTCTCAAAACAAATCCCCCTACATTTGCTTCTGATTTTCCTCCCCATCTGTCCAGGTTCTCTAGGACCAGACCTTGTTCCGTCAGCTGTCCTCCCCTCTCCTCTGGATCTCTACTGGATCTTGCCCAACATACTAGTCAGTGTTCCTAGACAACTGTGAAGTTCTGTCATATTCACATAGAGTCATTATTTAAAGCAGTAGATTTGGGGACCCTTCACCAGGCCTACTGAATCAGAGTTTTTGGTGGTAGTGCCCAGGAATCTGTATTTTAAACAAGTGTTCCTGGTTTGCAAAGCACCGTTAAAAGCTCTGCCTTTATTATTGCTGCCCCCAAACCATCTTTCACCCAAGAGCCAGAAATAGCTCTCTGAAATGCAAATCTGATCACATCATTCCCTGTTAAAAGCCCCTCAGGAGTTTTTTTATAAGTTGGGGTCAAGGCAGGATGCACATGGCACATTCAAAATGTGTAATTAAAAGAGAGTTTAATCAAGGTGATATTTACAAAAATGTGCCAGTGGGTGAGACAGAAATGAGGGCTAGTGCAGTACCCCAGAGCAGCAACAGGAGCCCTAAAAGGGTAAGGGGAGGGAATGGTTCCTTGTCCAGAAATAGAGGACTGCCTGACCTGAGTTGTAATTAGTGGAAAGATGCATCCAACCTGGGACAGCGACAGGACAAAAGAAATGAAAATAAATACTCCTCCTTTCCGCTTCCTTCCTCTGAATTCTTCCCAGTGTTCCCCATTGGATGAGGGAAAGGGAGCCGGGGTTGCAGTTTATATTGGGCACCCTCCGAGGTATGGGGCATGGTGGAGAAAGGAGGAGAGTGGGATTTGGAGAGGTGAGGGAGAGAGGTGGGGCACACACACCGAAGTTACCTAGCATGGGTTTCTAACCAATGCATATAGGATAAGGGCCAAAGCCTCAAGGTGGCACAGAATGTCCTCTTCCCATGAGGCTGCCTCCTCTGTAGAAGACAGGGGCTCTGGGAAGTTCCAGGCTGTTCCTTTGCTCATGCCTTTGCTCATGTAACCTCCTTTGCCTGGAATGCCCACTCTGTTCTGTCCACCTAACAACTGCCAGACTTTCTGAAAAACTAAACCATTCCTATGAAGCCTTTCTTTAGCTTCCTCATCAAATTAGAATTGGCCACTCCTTTTGTGCTCCCATCATCATAATAACAGTTAACATGGGTGGAGTGCTTATTCTGTGCCAGGCACTAAGAAGTTTGCCTGTGTTTACTAATTAAATCCTCACGACGAATCTATTATCCCCATTTTACAGATGAATAAACTGAGGCACAGGGTGGTTAAGTAAAATTGCACTTGATCACCCAGCTAATAATTGATGGAGCAGGATTTGAAGCTAGGCAGTCTGTCTGACAGCTTAACTATTCTGCCATAGAGCCTCATGGCACCAGTACCACTTGACTGCATTAATGTATTTATATGTCTGTATTCCTCTACTAAACCATAAACTCACCAAGGATAGGATGGTGTTTTATTGATCATTTCCTCACTAACCCCTTGCCTTACCCCAGTACTTAGCACAGAGCTTGGCAAATAGGAGATATTTTTTTCTGCACGCGGGCTTTCTCTAGTTGCGGTGAGCAGGGGCTACTCTTCGTTGCGGTGTGTGGGCTTCTCATTGCGGTGGCTTCTCTTGTTGCAGAGCACGGGCTCTAGGCACGCGGGCTTCAGTAGTTTTGGCACGCGGGCTCTAGAGCGCAGGCTCGGTAGTTGTGGCATACGGGCTTAGTTGCTCCATGGCATGTGGGATCTTCCCGGACCAGGGCTCAAACCCATGTCCCGTGCATTGGCAGGCGGATTCTTAACCACTGTGCCACCTGGGAAACCCAAATAGGAGATATTTGACAGATGGTTAATGAAAGGAATGAATGAGGAAGGGAGGGAAAGGAATCTTTTGCAAACATCCCCTCTTTACAATTGACAACACTGTGCTGTAATGGCCTATGCTATAATTTCAATCCAGCTCTACCTGACTACAAAGCCCATACCCCCTTCCCATCATATCAGGTTGCTTTCAAGAGGAATTCAGAACTTTAACGCTATATAACTGTTCCCAGGCAGAAACATGGCAAGCTACCTGGCATAACTTGGATGACTCAATGGAGGTCAAATGCCATTTAAGATTAAGACCTAAAACAGAAACTCTATTCAGGGATAATGAACTAGAGCTAGGGGGTAGAGATGGCAAAATGGTACAGGGAGGAAGTTCTAGGTCAGAATTCAAGGTAATATCCAAAGAGTCAAAATATAAGAACCACAGGTCTAGAAACAAAGGATAGGCATCTGACCCAATCCTGGCTCTTCTTGAAGCCATGAATTGGGTAAATAGACAGAGGGTGGCCATGATTTAAGAAATATGTCTTCCAAGGAGTTGGGTGGGGTTTGACCAAAGCCAGGTCCATAGGATAGCTCTCTGGAGGCTCCAGCTCTATAAGGTGTACTAAAGTATTACTAGAATATATTGGGAGTAATGTGCCAGTTAACTCAGCTTTCCATAGTCAACTCCTAAAATAACCTGGGAAGCAGGAATTGTCCTTTCTCGTGGAAGTCTCCTTTCATCAAGTAAAAACTGTTTTAAAGCATACCTACTAGTCCTGGCCACTCTTCAAGCAGTGAATGAGTGTGCAGGCTATAGCTGCAGCCACAGGCATCAACCTCAGCCCAGCCAATGGCCAGCTGTCATCAGCAAGTACCATCAACCAATTCCAGTACTGAATAATGCATGGCACGGTAGTGACTTACTGTCTAAATTTTAAACAGTTAGGATGCCTGGCTTAAGAAAACAAATACATGCCAACGATCAGTATAATAAATATCTTTAAACATAATGAATTAGGTGTACATTTTCTTACTAATAGAGAAGCAGTTTTTGTTCTTGCTCTAATGAATAAATGTTAAGCAAATATGTTAAGAACATCAGTGTAAGGGATGCCTAAATGTCTGATACTCCTCTCTGAACCCACACCCTCTGTTAAATGCTTCATCCTAAAAAGGAAGAGCTTCCCACCCTTCACCAGGAGCATTGATCTCCCAGCACTGGCTGATTCGTCCTCCTTCTTTCAGTCTGCCCCTTATCTCCCTTCCCTTTATCTCAGGCTCTAATTGCCCAATTACTGGCTCATTTGCCTCCAAGACATTTTAACAGGTTACTCCTTGGCATGGAGATACACTTTTTTTGAGCAAAACTTCCAGGTCTTTCCACAATCCAATGCCCTTACACATTAAACACTTTTCCTTACTATTCCTGCTATTCTCTTTAACTGGGAAAGTTTCCACCCTGGTCCTCGCAGACAGAAGATCTGGGCTCATTGTTGCTTCTAGTCCTTCAGGCACTGCCTCCTCAATTCTGACCATTCCCCATCCCACCCCAGTCTCAATTCTCTTTTCTCTTTAAATCCTACCCACTTTTTAGGTTCCTCCTTCTCTATAAAGCCTTCCTTGACTATACTGGCCAATGTTAATCCTTTCCTCCTGATGCAACTTTGTACATGCCAGGCACTATGGTGAACACTTTATACCCATCCTCACTCTTAATCTTTCCAATAAATCTGGCAGGAGACATTACTTCCCCATTTCAGAGATGAACACAGTAAAGTTCAGGACAGCTAAGCAGCTCAAGATCAGATAGCTACTAAGTGCTGGAACTGGGGTTGAAGACCCGATCTTGGACTTACTGTCAGTTCTGTGAAACTAACACCTTTCTCTCAGGGCAAGGCAGTTCAGCTTGGGTGTGTCCCACACAGACTCCAAGGGCTGGGAGGGTTGTCGGTGCTCACACACTGCTTCCCTGCTCCTCTCACACCTCAAGGCCGTTCTGGCTCAGGATACTCTCCTCTGTGCCAGTGGCACCACCTCGAGCCTGGCTCCTGGCTCTTCTTTCTTCCTCCTCTGGGAAAAGCCGTCCATTACACAATTCCTTCCTCTCCCGCTGCTTCCATTCCGCCTCAGCTGTCCTTCCTGCGGTGCATGCACACATCTTCTTAACCTCCTTCCCGCTCTTGAAAACCCTTTGTCTGGTTACAGCAGAAAGTCTGCCTCTTTCTTTGCCACATCATTACTCCCCTTCCTCTCTGTTATCACTCCTATTTTTGTGTCTCCCCTCTCCTTGATATTAACTTTTGTCTTCCTATTTCTGTCCCCTTTTTTACCTCTCTTTCTCTTTCACCCATTTCATTCCGTTGAGGAGCTAAGGAATACCTGGAGGGTGGCTGATTAAGAGAGCCCTGTGCTCCACAGCACTGTTCGGGGTGGTGGGAGTTGTTCTGCCTGGATTCAGCTCCCAGCTCTACCACCTTCTTGCCTTGGACAAATGGCTGGCTCTCTCTTCCTCAATTTTTCATCTGTAAAATGGGCATGAGAGAAGTTACTGAGGCTGAACTGCAGTACTCCTTTATTATTTGGCTGTTATTATCATTATTATTTGAATTTAAATTTGAATTTGAATTTGAATGTTCTTAGTTGGGGCCCATTGTCCCTACCTTTAACCTGCCCTGTTTCTACAACTTGACCCATGTTACCCATGTCATTTATCTGCTTGCCTCCTGTAGGTATTTGAGCTTGTGATCAACACAGACCAAAGCTTGAAAACTACTCAGAATGTCTCCATTTAATTCTTTATTCCCTTACAAATAAATCATATTTCTCTCAAGCATCAACAGTGACACTTGTGGAGTTTAGTAGTAGTAGTAATATGTTTAATTCCTAGAGCTACTATAAGAGTTTCCTGTTTTCATTTTTGGATGTCACGATGCGGGTTAAGTGAATGTCACCAGATGCCATCAGGTGGCCCTCCCTTTGAGCTCTCCACCCAGACGCATTGGTGAGCAATGCGAAGGCTTACTACATCACCTTCCTCTCAGCAACAACTCAGACCCCTCCCCGGGCATCTCCACCTACAAAGTCTCCTTTGTCAGGTGACACCAGGAAATCTTTTTGCTCCCACCCAAGGGGGCACCCAGCTCTCTGGCTCCTGTCTTCATCCTTCCATATCCAGCTTCCCACCCCAAGCTTTGGGCATTTTCTTGGTGTGTAAACCCTCCCCCTACTCCCAGCCACCCCCCTCCCCGTCCCAAGCAGCTCATCGCAGTTATTTACTTATTTATTTATAGAAAGGCAGACTGCCACATGCCTCATTTGCATGTGTCTGAAGTCTTGGAAGCTTGACTACCCTATGTTCTATAACTGGACCTTGAGAGCTTATTTGGAGGTTCTAGCAGGGGAATGCTGCTGCTCATATACCCTTGACTGAAGAGTGGTCCTCCTCTACCTGGGAAGGTTGCCGTCTTCAACGGAGCGTGCGGCTTCAGGAGGGACGGACATGGAGCAGTGAGGGAGGAAGGGGACGGCCACCTAGCCAGCCAGATCAGCCAAATCAACCCTGGCGATCGATGGGGTGACAGATGTCATAGCCAGATTGCCTTCACACCCTAGTTTATCTTTAAATGAACATTCTGGCAAACACATTTTTTCCATGTCATAACTTAGATTTTTCTAGAGTGGCTTAGGATACTAATCAACATCTTTATTACCTTTTCTATGGGTGAACGTGTTCTGAATTCCAAATAATTGACTTAAAAACTTGTAACTGATATGTCTAAAGTCACATGGAGCTCAGTGAGGACTGAAAATCATCAGGAATGGCTTCATGGAAAGTGCTTCTGGAGTTAGACCTTATGGGATGTGTAGAAGGCATTCAGAAAAGGAGATATTCCGGGTGAGGGAGTAAAGAACAGAGGCAGAATTGATTCGGGACAGTGAAGAAGAGTAGAGAGGAGGAAACATGTTGGGAGAGTTTTTACTACTCAGTAAGTGGAAGCCTACTGAGTGATTTAATTTGTTTCCCTTTCCTCAGCTTTCTTTAATTTTTAAGTCAGGGATGGCAGTGCTGGGCACATATGCTACCATCTACCCATTGCTCCCATGGCAGACTGTGATAATTATTGTGACACTTTCCTTTGGTGAGTCAAGTCATGGCCTAAAATCCCTTCATAATGAAACATCCCAAGCATGTCCACCAGTTTATTAGAGTTGGCTGCATGCGATATGAAATCCATTTGCTATTCGTGTCCTGGGTTTAGTCAACCTGGTGATTTTTGTCATTAGGGACTCTATTATAAATAACTTTATTAAGTAAGAAATGTAAAATCCATTTATGACAGCATTAATATAATTGCTCAGATACATTATGATACTGTCTTGCTAGGATACAAATTTCATAGTGATGCACCAGAGCCCTTTTAACTGTTGCTAAACCCATTTGCTTTTAGAAGGTGATGTCCAGTTACTGATGTTGATAGCTTTGTTTGCTCAGATTTCAGTTTTGCATTGATCCATTTTCCAGAGCTTGGTATTAATTTTTTTAAGAATAACTTTTCTAACACCAAGTGGAACATCTATATTCATAAGTTCTACTCCTCTCTTATCAAATAAACAATTGATGCCTGGACAACACATGGTCTACACATAATGTTTTCCATAAAGACAGTAGAATTTCAAGTGCCTGGGCCTCTGTGGAGTTTGTTCATTGGCTCCCTTCTTCCCTTTCTCCTGGTATTGAATTTTTATCTTTCAAGAAGTGGCTCAGGAATCGTCTTTCCTGTGCGATCTTTCCTAAACCTCCATGTCCTCCATCAGAGTTATTGTCTCTCTCCTCTTCTCTGTCGCACTTTTTTTTGCACTCTTAGCAAAATAGCCGGGGATGTGCCCATGTCTCCAGATGGACTTGGAGCTCTTTGGGGGAAGCCCTGTTCCTCACCTTCCCCTCCCCATCACTCAACACAGTGTAGGCACCAGGTGCATCCTTTATTTTTGGTCACAGCAATACATCATTTAAAAATACCAGGCTAGTAGAATTTTCATGTCGTTTGAATGTATCAGTGTTCGTGCTGGTTTACCTGAGAAAGCAAAATCAGTGTAAAATTAGGTGACAAATCCATAAATGTGGATTTCAGGAGTCATTCATCTTGGAAGACTGAATTTTTTTTTTTACTGACTAAACTGCTGACATTCTGTTTTTTACATTAAACGTGCCATGGGGTAAAAGCATTGGTGTTGGTGTCTGTCTCAGGCAGAGCCTACCTTCGCTTGAGTGAAGGGAATGTATTTGGATCCTATGACTGGAAACATGCATGTCATGAGATAAATATGCTGGCATTTATGTTAGAACAGCAGATGATATCCTCTTCCCGAGTGAAATGGGAAAAGCAGGGCTTCTGGGGAGGCCTGCACCATGACCCCGGTGAGGGAGTAGCATCCAGAATGTGTCCCGCTATTCAGCGTTCCCGTCCTCTTGAGCATCACCCTTTGCCTCAGTTTTGCATATGGGAAGTGGGTGGAAGTCCGTGGAATTATTGTGTAACAAAAATAGCTAACACTTATTTCCTATGAATCAAGTACTGTGCTGAATACAAGAGCTCATTTAATCCTGAGGTGACAGCCCTATAAGGTGACGACATTAGGATCCACACTTAACAGGAGAGGAAACGGCAGCTCGAAAGGTTTAGTGACTTGCTCAAGGTTGGCTGCAAGAAAATGGAAAAGTCTGTGACTCAAATCCAGGTCTCTCTGACCATAGAGCCTGTCCTTTTACCTCTGCCCTAAGCTGCCTCTATGGGAGCTCTGGAGAGCCTGATAAAAAAGCCAAATAAATAGAAGGGGTCAGGGGTATCCTTATTAGAGAGAATGTTCAGTAAGAAGGTAATGAAAATAATATTATGTATTTTCTTGAGAGAGCTCCCAGCCCAGAGTAAAGACAGATGCTGTCAAACTGTACAGTGGCTGATTTAATCAATAACTTGATCTTTTGCATCCAATTAAGCTTATTTTACTGTCAGGTGATTTCTGAGACTTTGGTCCATTACAGTAGGAATTCAGAGGATAAAGGTCTTTATTCGGGCTGGAAGGGGGCAGTGTGAATTGTTTGAGGGGTGTACTGCCTTTTCTGAATTGTGCATTGTTGTCTTTTTTCCTACCAGTAGGTGGAAATAGAACTGAATCTTTCAGCACTTGCTCTTTCAGCTGAGTCCTGGCAGGATTCCTTTAATTTCTGCCTCAAAAGAACAACAACCCAAAAAAACCCTCAGGAGAAGTTTGGAGTGTGTAGTTACAGGATTGCTATTCTGCAGTCAGACTGGAATATTTCCAGTCTGATGGTCAGATAATGGTTTTAGCCTCTTACAAGGCCAGGGTGCTGGAAGCAGCTGCTGGTAACCATGGCTCTCCTGTGAGCCCTGCTGGACACCCACTTCGAGTGGGTGTTTTTTTTTTGTTTTTTTTTTCCTGTCCTGACCACAAGGCCTTTTCCAAGACTTTTATTCCCAGTTTTAAACCTTTGCACACTGTCAAATTGTGTATCATGATTTTTTTTCAGGAACTACATTTCTGAAATTAAAATTTAACCAAATTAAAGCAGTCCACAGTGGATAAAGTAGGAAAGTCTCCGTTGCCCTCCCCCCGACCTTCACCTGTATTCACTAACAGACACATGTATCTCCACTTAAATAAAATTGGAATCCCATAATATGTGTTATTCTGCATCTTGCTTTTGCCAGTAATCGATGTTTTAGGGTTGCCCATGTATGTGACTGTCTCTAGAACAGTTCTCAACTGGGGCAATTTTGCCCCCAACTGACACTTGGCAATGACTGGAGGCATTTTTGGTTGTCACAACTGCGGCAGATGGTGGTGCTCCTGGCATCGAATGGGTAGAGGACAGGGATGCTGCTAGACGTCCTCCAGTGCCCAGGACAAGCCCCCACTTCAAAGAGTAATCTGGCCCCAAATGTCAGTTGTGCTGAGGCTGAGAAACCCTTTCCTAGAGAACCTCATTCTTTGTAATGGGTGTATAGTATTCACAATGTGGAGTTCCATCCTGTATTAATCCATGTTCCTACTGGCAGCCATTTTTTTTTGAGGTATAGTTGATGTACAATATTATGTAAGTTTCAAGGGAACACCATAGTGATTCACAATTTTTAAAGGATATATGCCATTTATAGTTATAAAATATTGGCTATATTCCCTGTGTTGTATAATATATCTTTGTAGCTTATTTATTTTACACATAGTAGTTTGTACCTCTTAATCCCTTGGCCCTATCTTGCCCCTCCCCCCTTCCTTCCTTTCATGGGTAACCACTGGTTTGTTCTCTGTGAGTCTGTTTCTTTTTTGTTGTATTCAATAGGTTGTTTCATTTTTTAGATTCCACATATAAGTGATAACATACAGTTAGTTTTTGTCCTTCTCTGTCTGACTTATTTCACTAAGCATAATACCCTCCAGGTCCATCCATGTTGCTGCAAATGGCAAGATTTCATTCTTTTTTATGGCTGAGTAGTATTCCATTGTATATATACCACATCTTTATCTGTTCATCTGTTGATGGACACTTAGGTTGCTTCCATATCTACTGGCAGTCATTTAAAGCTGTTTCTAACCCTTTGCTATTAAAAGCAATGTTGCAGTGAACATTGTTTTGCATTTTTGTGCACTGTGAGATCTTATTTCTGTAAGATAAGGACACAGAAGTAAAATGTCTGAATTTAGGGACTTTATTTTAAAAGTAAAAGACCTAAACACTGGAAGTTTTTTCTTAAGTTCACAGCCAGCTCATTCAGTGGGAAAACCTGACATAAACTGGCATGAGGCTAGTTACAATTTTTATTTATTCTGTATAATGTGAATATTTAGACAATTTGTGATTATGGAACACTGCCTCAGTCTCTACTGGGGATGTTACATACTATATGGCATAAGTACTTCATTCATTTTTTTTAATTTTAATTTTTAAGAATTTGTACTGAAATATAGTTGATTTACAATGTTGTATCAGTTTCAGGTGTATAGCAAAGTGATTCAGATGTATATATATATATATATATATATATATACACACACATATATTCTTTTTTTACGTTCTCTTCCATTATAGGTTATTATACGACCTCATTGATTTTTTTTTTTTTTTATCAGAAAAAAATTGAATCCCAGTGCTGTCTTCAGTTTTTGTTGCTGCAGTGGTGCAGCACATTTAGTCTGTATAATACTCATGTGTTGCAATGAGCAGGTGACTTTGATGATTTTTATATTCAGCATCTAAAACCGCCCCTTTAAAGGTGATTTTGGTCCTGTAAAGAGAAGTTGTATGTATTCAGATTGTAATTCTTGCCAGTGCCTTCCATGCAAATTAGCCTATCAGAAAACATCAAGCATGACCCTGAGAAGCACTTTTTGCCTTGATAGTTTTAAATATCATAAAAAATATTAGCAATAGTTACAACAATTGAGTGCGTACTGTGCTTTATGCTTAATCAACATTACCAAGTCAGACTTTTACGACAATACCACTAAGAGGTGGGCTTTTTCGCTTCCATTATACTTAAGGGAACAGGTTTCAGGAGTTGAGCTCTTGGGCAAAGTAACATATCTGGGAAGAAGCAGAACCCAAGCTTGCAGTGGTATGTGCCGCATCCCTCTCCAGTATTATTCCAATTCACTTTCCCCCATGTGGACAGAGTTTTACTATTTCTACATTGGTGGTCATTAAAAATTTTTTGAGGAAAAAAAATTAGTCCCAAGTTGCTTTTTCTCTCAAGGGGCTGCACTTGGACCTGAGGGCAAATAGGCAAGTGTCGCTCAAGTCAAGTGGATATTTTCATCACAACGTTAAGAGAAAGTCATTGGAGCAAATCTGAGGTCACACACTCTCCCACCAGTGAACTCCAGCACTGAGCGTTGTTTGAAATGAGAAAATGTTAATGTCCTCCCTGGAGCCTATATATGATATGATATTAGGGGAAAGCATTCAGTTATATTTATTTTTCTTGGTGTAATCCCAAGAAGATGTCAGTTTCCATTATGAAAATTGCAGGTGTAAAAAATATTATCTTCTGTTTGCTACAGCAGAGCCAATCCAAGAACCCTCTGGAGAAATTCATACCCCAAGCCAACTGGAATTTGTGACTCCTGAATTTTTTGTGTGTGACCAGCCTAGGCTGAGGTGGCGTCCAAGAAGGATGCTGCTAGGTTAGCTTTCTTAGCTGCCACTGACATAATCCACTTTGCTACCTCCTGGCTCTAAGAGTGTCTCCAAAACTCAGCATGCAAGGAACCTTCCCATTTCCTCAGCAGATTCCCATTTCTTAATGCTTTTTTCCCACTGTGTCCTCTGCAGCTCAGCCTACTGTCTTAAAGTTTCATGTTAATAATTGATTTTACTTCAGTGAAAGGGAATATCAGACCAGTGAATGACTCCTGTTGTTCCTTTTCCTGCACAGCTTTTATTGTTACATTTAGATGTCTTTAACTTTTTACCCATGGTCTTTCACCCTGAGTGAAATCTCTCTGGTTCCTTGGACTTTGAGGAAGACATAGGTACGCTCCCCTTGACCCTGATTGAAGTACCCTTCCTCACAATACCCCAGAACCTTTCATTGAGGTTTCTTTAGATTATGCACTAACACCGCACGGGCCTGGACTCCTTTCTGCCTCAGGGCCTTTGCACGTGCTGGTCCCTCTGCATGGGACATATTCTTCTACCTACTACATCTCTGTACCTGGTGGTTGACTTGAGTTCATGTCCTCAAGGAAACCTTCCCAAAACACACCCTTTCCCCTGCCAATGTCAGCCATTAGTTTATTTTATACGTTTGTCTCTACCATAAGACTGGAGATGGTATTAGCCCAGAGACCACATAAAATATTTCAGTGCAATAAATATTTGTGCAGTGAGTGGACAAGCAAGGGCTGTACTACTCTGGATTTCCAGGGAAGTAGCTCTTCTGCTTTTAGACTTTATTTCTGGACCAATGTTTTCTCTAAAATGTGCATCTTTCTTCACATCACTCACCTGCCTTTTCACTGCCCCCATCTTCTGGTCGTCACACCAGCCCTCTCTAGGGCATCCTGGTTCCCATTCTGGGCCCAGCCAGCCTTCTCAAAAACTGACTTATTTAGGCAATTTTCTATTCTGTTGTACCTCCTCAATATCAACAAGTTTGTTTTATTTATTTATTTTGGCTGCATTGGGTCTTCGTTGCTGCGCGCAGGCTTTCTCTAGTTGCAGTGACCGGGGGCTACCCTTAGTTGTGGTGTGCAGGCTTCTTATTTCTCTTGTTGCAGAGCACGGGCTCTAGGCACGCAGGCTTCAGTAGTTGCAGCATGCGGGCTCAGTAGTTGTGGCTCATGGGCTCTAGAGCGCAGGCTCAGTAGTTGTGGTGCACAGGTTTAGTTGCTCCGCAGCATGTGGGATCTTCCTGGACCAGAAATCGAACCCGTGTGCCCTGCATTGGCAGGCAGATTCTTAACCACTGTGCCACCAGGGAAGTACCAACAAGGTTGTTTTAGATATAGTTTATTTGCTTGTGTTTACTTATTATGGACATTTCAAGCAAACAGGAAAGTACAGAGAGGCTTATGGCAAATAGCCATGTACCCACTACCCAGAGTTTCAAGTGTCAACATTTGTAATGTTTGCCTCAAACTTTTCTTTAAAGAAACAAAATGTTACAGAGATTATTGTAGACCCCACTCCCCACTCTCTCGTCCTTCCTCAGAGGTAGCACTATGTGGACAATTGTCAGGCCAGTCATTGGAAAGTCTGTAAGTGGAAGAAAATAGAAAACTTGACATTTTGGCTAGCCTTATGCCTTATGGATGGGAAATATTATCTCACTCTTGTTTTCATTAATATTTGCCTGATTACTGGTAAGGTTGAACATTTTTCATATTTATTGGCTACTTAGGCTACTTCTATGAACTGCCTGTTTATAGGTTTTTTCATTTATCTGTTTGGTTGTCTTTTTATTGTTGGTCTGTAAGGTTTCCTGTGTAGTTGAATTACTCCTTTACCTATTTTATATGTTACAGTTACCTTCTTCTAGCCCGTAACTTGTCTTTTATCTTTGTTTACGTTACCATGTATTTTATAGAAATTTTAGATTTTAATATGATTCAACTAATATTTTCCTTTATGATTTCTGCTTTTTATATGTTGATTAAGAAATCCTTCCTTACTCTGTGATTGTAAAGACATTCTCCTCAAAATGTTTTTAATGTTTTGCTTTTCACATTTGGAATTTTCATTCATCTGGAATTTATTTCTGTAATTAGGTAGAAATATAATTTATTTTTACCAAGCTGCCACATACAGTTGGTTATATTTCTTTCTTTCTTCCTTCCTTCCTTCCTTTCTTTCTTGCTTTCTCTCTCTCTCTTTCTTTCTTTCCTTCTTTCTTGATATATTACTTGCAGCAAGTAAGGAGAACACTGAGGATCTTTCCTAAAATAGTGACTTCCAGTTGGTTATATTTCTTCCTTTGCCATCTTTATACTTCTTTTTTTTTTCTTGTCTTATTACACTGCCTAATACTTCTAGTGCAGTATTAAATAGATGTGTCCTTAGCCCTATGCTAAATCTCATTTAATTTGATTACACTAATAGTCATTAATGTAGGTGTTATCTCATCTGTATAGATGAAGGAACTGAAACTTGGAGAGGACAAGTAACCCTTCCAGAATCACACAGCTAGTAAGTAAATAACAGAGTCAGAATTCAGACCCAGGTCTGAGCGACTACAAAGTTGAACTACTTATACTACCTCTTGGTCACAAATGACTTGGGAAAAAGATAGCCCCTTCTACCTTGCCTGCTCTTGCCCAGAGCCTCTGTGTCTAATGAGGGAAGAAAATTTTATTGAAATGATGCCAGAAAAGCACTTCCAGTGTGTCTGAACAAAGCCAATAGACTTTGTTTAGTTTAGACCTGCCAGAAGCAGACTAGAGAACCATATAAGTATAAAGTAGTTCTTATTCCAGGTGGTATAAGCATTTACTCAGGTAATAAAATCACATCTTGGTGGAACTTCAGAAATGAGAAGTAGATCTTCATAGTAAGTTAACATTCTCAGAAATATTAACAAGTAATTGAAGTTTCCTTGCTCCTTCCTCCGTTCCTTCCCAGCCTCTATCCATGAAAGATCTGAGGCAGGTTACAAATATCTACCCAAAACAAGATAAAATTAAAAGATAAGGAAATCAGGGTGAAGAGAAAAATAGATATGGCAAAATAAAAATTAATTCTGGCCTTAGTGTCATTTGCTAGAGTTTGGCCACAACATAGCCCAAAGGTTCTTAGCAACTGAAACAAAGAAAACCTATCCAGCTACACAATTCACAGTGGGCATGGGATCAAAATAGAATTGTTGCTAAGGGTATAGATAGTATTTCCTAATTCTGAGGGAGAGAGAGGAGCTTCTGCCATGACCTTCATACAGGGACCCTGTGTGGTAATGTGGACAGTGCTTACCAGCATCTTCTCAGTAATGGGGAAGTGCACCTCACTTGGACCTGGTTCCCCTACTTGACCCTGAGCTTCTTGAAAGGGCAGGGACCATATTTATTTTAGTCTACATTATATAACAGAGCCCAGCACCCTACCTGATACATAATAGGTGCTCATAAAGTATTTTTTGAATGAATGAATATTATTTGTAGTATCCATCAATAAAAGCCAATGGCTCAATACAAGATCAATATACAAATATCAGTTATATTTCTTTACACTAGCAATGAACAATTACAAAATGAAATTAAGAAAACCCATTCCATTTACAATGTCATCCAAAAGAATAAAGTACTTAGGAATAAGTTTAATAAAAAAGATACAAGACTTAGACACTGAAAACTACAGAACATCATTGAAAAGCCAATGGCAAGACATTGGAGCAAATTTATAAAAAGCAATTGTATGCAAAGTAAGAATATTGATATTCTAGGTATGTGACTTTCTGATGATTTGATTTGATCAAAGACTACAGTTTAAAATTTTAAGAGGAATAGATGGGCCGAACATATTTTTTGGCAATTCTTTATGATTATTACTTTTTGCATCCAAGTTCCTAGTAAGAAGGAACAGCAGGGAGTTGGAGTTTACTTCTTGGTCAAGAATCTGAAAGTAAATATTACATGTTGCCAATAAAAGGTGCTGCTAAGAACTTAGATGAACTCATAATATGTATATGGTACCATAATTGCTTTGTAAATTAGAAGAGTATGTATTAGGTAAAATAAAATCAGGATGTACATAGAAAGTGGGAAACTGCCTCAAACATTTAGCACCATCTAATTTATATTGAGGACATTTATGTTACTGATTTCAACCATTAATCTGTATTTTGATATCTGTCTTAAAACACATATCTGCTGTCATTAGCTAATTTTCACTGAGCCCATAATGTGTACCTGCCACTTTTCTAAACAACTTTACTGACATTATCTCATGTAATGCCCATGACTCTATAAAGGAAGTACTGCTGTTATTGTCTCCTTTTATAGAAGAGGAAACGGGGGCTAGAGAGGTTAAGCCACTTGGCCAGGTCACACACAAGCACATGACAGTCCCAGAAATCACACCAAAGCTGGGGAACTGTTCTGCCTGTGCCTCCTGCTACCCTGCCATGTTGCCCCACTTATTTCTTGCCCAATGATGGCAAACACCAGTTTCCTGTGATCAGCTAGAAGTGAATGTCCCTTTCAGGTGTGGAGTGTGAATGTACTCTGGGGGGTTTTGATGTTTTGATGTTGTCCTCAGGACGCCACAATTAAAGAATTGTCCCGATTTTAAGACTATCTTTCCAGAGCGTCTCCTAGAATTTCAGGATACCAACTACAGTTTGTATGACATTTACCAAGCGTTGGCCTCGGGAATTTCATTGCTCAAACAGAGGCCTGGACACAAGCATGAGTACCAGACTTTGTTCCTGCCTCACAAGGATTCTCGTTCCATAAAAGTAACAGAGTTTGTAGATAAGACCTTAGGCTCTAGTCAACCAAATCAGTTAAAATTCTGTTTTAATAATGGAACCTTCCACATAGTGTTGCTGTCGGCTGTCACTTAGGGCACTTAGCACAACGTGGGGCACTTAGAAAGCTTTTAAGAATGGTAGCTGCTAAAACACACAACCTTTTAAAACGACTTCGGGGTAAGGAGTGCATCTCGACAGCCAGCAGACACAGCCAACAGTTTAGAGCTAAGAGCGGCTTTGTACTGCAGATTCCTAAGGCCACCTGGAAACTCGCCAGCCTGGAGTTTGAAAATTTAAACATTTTCAAATTTATTTTTAACCAAATGTAAAGAAAAGGGATTCCCACAGTGTGAAGGAGGCTGCTGCAGCTTTGCCATTTCCCACAGGGAAAGGGACCGAAGGAGGCTTCTTTTTGTTGGTGGAAGAAATGAGGGGGAGGGCGAGAATTCGGGGTTGGGAAGAAGCCTTGGACTGGGAGCTTGAATCTGGGTCCTCAGCCAGCTGTCCCTGGAGTTCCCCGGCCACTCTTTCTACTGCTATAAAACCAGGGGGGCTGGACTACAGACCCTTCCAGCGTTGACATTCTGTGAAGCCATAAATGCCTCCTTGGAGCTACAATTTAATGTGAGCCCTCGGCTTTTATGGTGGGGCCCTTGTAAGCGTGGGCCTTTGGAAAGATGTCTCTGTATCTTTCACACAAGTCCCAGGGAAGGCATTGTCCTTCGTGTTACCCAGGGCCCTATATCTCAGCTTATAAATTCCTCTGGAAATTTGGAGCCAGGAGAAAGTTTGTCTCTCGGCTTAAACCCGTACATTTTTTTCTGATTGGATGACATCTGTGATACACCCGCAGTGTGTTTCTCTTATTACTCCATTTGCCAAGAAGCTCAGACCTAAATGCAGTGATTAGCAGTAGTGGCTTCCCTCAGACAGCACAGGCCTCTGAATACTTCTTAGAACTGGATGTTGTTGTTTGATTTTATGTACTTTAATATAAAAACCACACGAAATCCTTTTGTGGCATTAAACAGGGCATAAAACATTGGTGCAGGATGACACGGTAAATAGATGCAGAAATACATGAATACTTTTCCTCACGACCAGCGTGTCCATTATCTGGCTTCTTCCCCACTCCCAGCAAATCGGAAACAACCATAACAACTGATATGTAATAGGACCCACCCTGGACCTGGCACTGTTCTAAGTCCTTTATATGTATTTTCTCATTCAACCACCTTATGTTTGGGGCTACTATTATATTCTTTATTTAAAGATGAGGAAAGTGAGGCACTGAAAGATTAAGTATCCAGGCAAGTTCTCACCACCCCCTTTCTTCACTAGTGATGGACAGTCAGGCCAAGGGGTCACGTTAGACCCAAAGAATTCCTTTGGTCCTGGGAGTCCTAGTAGCCAAGAGGCCTTGGCTTGTTTATATGGATAGTTAGTAAGCCAACCACAAACAAACAACAGAAGGGGAAAATTGAAGACTGGGGAAGCCTCTCTCATTTTTGACTACCCTGAGATCTATTCCAAACTCCAGTTGGTCCTATTTATTTGGGGAACCCCGTGGAGTCTCAGAGATGTCAACCCATTTTTTGGAACCCAATTTTATGGAGTCAGGCTGTGGTTGGGGGATGGTTCCTTGGACTCCCAGTTTCCCCCAGACTTAGACCTGGTAGAAGGCCAGCGTGACTGCGGGCACACAGGTGCCCTGCCTCCCCTAAAGGGGCAGTGGAAGCATTTCCCAGCATTACTTGTCTTCCAGAGCTGGCACGAAGTCAGCCCATTTGGCTACAAGCCCTAAGCAGATCCCGCATGGTGGTTTCTTTAGTACCTAGTTCTCACTCCTCTTCACACTGAATGCTGGAATGGCCATGGGTAGGGACAGGATGGGAAATTGTCTTGGCCAGTCATGGCCAAGGGCCTGGCCTGGTAGACAGACTGGGTAAGTACAGTCTTAGTTTGGTCATTGAGCTCAGTTGGGAATGTGTCCACAGTCAACATGCGGATGTCTAAGTGTGACCAAATAATAAAACAGCTTTTAGAAACAAATACTCCAGAATTTATACATTCAAAAGTCTCTCTCGTTTAGTCAGTCAACAAACATTTGTTGAGCCTCCCCCTGTGCCAGGCACTATGCCAGGTGATGGGGACACAGCAGCAAGCAAGCTCCTCTGGGCCTGCTGATAGGGAGCACACGGCAAGTGATTCTGCAGGCCGTTGCCTCTGCTGTGGTCACGTGGTATGCTTGGGAAGCCTTGTCTTTTGGAATCGCTTTGGGTGGCTCTGCCTTTAATCTGGAGATGGTATCATTGCTCGAAACATTTTTGGAACTGCCTTTTAGGAATTGCCTTCAGAGCTAGTCTGGGCCACACAGGAAAATCCATCTCACTATTTTATAGCCACACCTAGCTTGTGACCAAAAATGGTATTGCCCAGCTTGATGACCCAGTTTATTCCCTAGACTTGGCTCTGATTGACTTGCCTGTGAGCCAAAATTGCATCCACCCTCTAAGGATGGAGATTTACCACCACTGAGCATATTAGCAGTAATTTGGATAATTCTGAAATAATATCTCACTTGTCCAAAACTCCCATTGTCCTGTTCCTCTGTTATAACACTTAGCCCAATCTCCCTTGCGGTGGGATAACCTCCTTCTGCCTCCGTTTTCCCCACCAGGTTGGGAGCCTTTGGAGGGCAAGACCATATGTCTATAACCTCTGCAGTGTCCAGCATGGATTAGATGTTCAAAAATGTATATTTACTAAAATGCAATGTACAGGTTCTGAAGGAAGTTGCCAAAGAAGCGTTCCAGAATTGCTGTGAGAGACAAGAGTGTTGTTGGAACATGGCAGTGTAGTGTAGATGGAATATGTGGGCTCTGCAGTCTATCAGGCCTGACTCCAATCCCTACTTGTCCCCTTTACCAGCTGTGTGGCTCGCCCTACACAAATCGTTCATTCCCTCTGAGCCTCCATTTCCGCAGCTGTGGGATGGAGATAATGACACTGTCTTACAGGGGCTTTTATCAGGACAAGTGAGAATATTCATGTAATGCCCTAAGCATAGTGCCTATTGCATAGTACGCTAACTCAGTAAATGAGAGCGATTGTTTTATTTTACTATTGTTATCCTGGTTGCTGTTGTTGTCGTATTGGAGTGATTTCTCATTTGGATGCATAAATTCTGGTTTTTTTAAAGTAACATCTCACCCAGCACTCACATCATTTAACATCATATGTCATAGAGATTTCATGCTGAAAGGAACCCTAGAACCCAACTAAGTCCAACCTTCTACTTTTTCAGAGATCTAGAAGGGGAAGTGGGTTGACTAAGGTCATACTGGTTCCTGGCAGAACTGGGCCAGGCCAGAGCTCCTTTTATGTAACATTTGATCCTTGCCCCTACATTTGGAGGTTTTCCACCTTCCTTCCAAGGGCCTGGCAAGCAGGCTAGGGGCTCTGGGGCCTGGCGTTCCTGGGCAGCAACAGCCAAGGATTTGGTTTATGCATTTGGGAGCTGCAAACACATGCTTCCCACACTTTTGTGTAGTAACACTTTGTCACTTTGCAGAGCACAGAGCACGCTTGCGATGGTGTGGTTGTGTCTGCCAGGAACAATGGACTGGTAGTTAAGGAGCACACCAGACAGACCTGGTGCCACTACTTAGGTACCAGGTGTGAGCTTCGGTTTCCTCATCTGCAGAACGGGGACAGTCATAGTATCTGCTGCATAGGGTTGTTGTCAGGGCTAAATGAGGTTTGCATACAAAGTGCTTAGCACAGTGCCTAGCACGTGGTAATTACTTTTAAAATTTCACGTTATGATCGGTAACACATCCAAAAGCAAATAGTCTACCTCTGGCCTCCCCACCAGTCTCAAGCCAATCTCTGATCGGTTGTAAAACCTTACCCGGACTCTCTCCCAAGCAGGTTCTATTGACAAACCCTTTCCCCTCCCCTCTTCCCCTTTTCGTCCAGCAGCAATGTGCCTCTCAGACCCTTCCATCTCACCCCGATCAGGGCCAGTAAGATCCTGGAGTAATCAATAGCAGTTGCCCATCAGGAATGGTGTTGGGAACCCCTGGGCTTTCTTGTTCATCAAAAGTTATGGGAAGAAAAATGGACCTCTGGCTTAAAGAAACACTGCTTTTCTTTGGAGATGTTTCCTTTGAAGGCATTTGCAGCTGTGGGAGGCTCTGGTCTCCTGCAGCATAGCAGGCTTCCACATCCCTGGATCGGTGCCGTCCACCATTACCACCTTGATACCAGGTTCTTTGCACACGAATACACTGGGTTCTGTTTGTTACCTTTTTTTTTTTTTTTAAATCTCAACTAAAACTATGAGTAATTGAGAAGTTCTGAATTTTTATTTGGAAAACACGATACGCGGTGAGACCAGAACAATCCAAATAACCCTAAATTTACAGAGACCAGTTTAATACAACCCAAGGGTTTATTTTTTTCCCCCATGTAGAAAAATTGTATTTCACAGCGGTTCTTACAATGCCCTGACTCTGGATGGGGGCCCTCCCTTGATTCTGGATATTACATCATTTCATTTCGGCTAATGTAAACACTCATCACCCCGCATGTTACAGGATTTTTAGTACGGTCTGAGATTGGCCTTCACTCGGTGGGTCGTTGCAATGATTAATGGTTTCAGAAGGAAGTGCAGCAGGAAGAGGCTTTGCGGGAATGGAAGAGGTGAGGCAGCTCCATGTGAGATTCTGCAAAGGGATTAAGATTTGGCACCGGGCTTGGTTTCTGTGCAGCCTCTTAGGCAGGGAGCCTCAGGAGAGGGAAGCAGCCTGTCAGCTGGGGCTTTGCACGCTCTCAGCCTGCCTTGAGGGTTGGTTGGTTCTTCCCTCTCTCTGCAATACCCAATTTTACCTTATTAAAGGATGGATGTGGATGCTGAAGGCTTAAAGAAGACCAGGTAAGGGTTCCCATTGTCCAGGAAGTCCCCTGATGTTCTTAATGCATGAAATCTGGGGACTGTTCCTTTTCTCACACCGCTGTGCAGTGTTAGCCAAAACACAATTCCTCTGAGACATTTCACACAGAGGATCAGGGAAGTTTCTTCCCTAATTAAGGAAGTTTCTAAAATGTTTTAACCCAAAATATTTAACTATAGAGATGCAAATTTCTCTTCCTTTGAAGACACAGCTTTAAGATTATTTCTGTGCATTTTAATCTACAAGGTTTTGAAAGGAATCCTGAGGGTTTATTAGATGTTTGTTTTCCTTCCTTTTATAATGGCCTGTGGTGTGTTATGTATGTATCAACATCTAGTTTAATGAAAACTTCTTCTAATTCATTATATTCTTCAGAATACTAGCTTTTGAATAAGTTGATCTTTTTGCAGATTTGATTTTTTTCTTCTTCTTCTTTATCTTTTGGCTTTTGTGAATACAATCCTGGTAAGGGAATATCCTTAGTTATAACTAATTTTTAAGAGGAAATAAGAGTTCAGTGCAATCATATTTGATAGCATCCCTGGTTGAAATGAGCTACATGTTTTTTCATGCTTCAAATATACCTTATTAAAAAAATTTTCCGTGTACAATGTCCGTAGTTTGTGGGAGAGGTGATACAGCTTATCCATGTGGTTAAGCTATCAATATATATTCACAGACATTAAAAACATGTTAGACCTTTGATAAGATTAGCTCGAGAGATATTTGGAAGAGTAGTTTCCTGTTCACCACCAACTCAATTCCAAATTCTGTTCCTTTTCCTTAAAAAAAAAATTCTGGGGTTAAAAATAACCCAGAATAAAACTTGAAAACTGTTTTGTTTCTCTGTATTTGGCTAACTTCATTGCAAAGTACTGTGTTTAAGGAATTTAAGCTATGAAGACTACTCTTGAAATGGCTCACACTCTATCTCCAAATTTCTATAACCCTTTTCAAGAGCATATGATGTTTTATGAGTATTAGGATTAAAATTTTCAATTAAGTGTTTATTCCTTCTACACCCCTAGTAGATGGGGGAGCATAACATGAGAAATAGTGTCAGTTTCCTGACACAAGCTCATTTTTCCTTTCCAAAGTAGTGTGGAGTTGTCAAAGAGAGGATGGGGGGCATTTGACACACCTGTTTACTGTGAGAGTGTGGGTGTCTTTGTAGGAGTGAATGCCTGGGGCTGTTGTGGCAGAAGGATAGACAGACGCAGGAATTCTTTTTTTTTTTTAATTTATTTTTAATTGAAGTATAGTTGATTTACAATGTTGTGTTAGTTTCAAGTGTACAGCAAAGTGATTCAGTTATATGTATTCTTTTTCAGATTCTTTTCCCATGTAGGTTATTACAAAATGCTGAGTATAGGAACTCTTGGTCTCTATTATTTATTGAAAATCAAATGTTTTTATTTAGTGTAGGGGACTCCGACCCTACAGCTTCGGTCGGGTGAGGGGAGGTCTCTGCACCCAGTTGTTCCTACTGTTTTTGTTTGATGAGCCCTTTTAGTTCACATGGTCTCTGTTTCTTCTTTTGGGAGACAGGCTGGCAGTAGAATCTCTTGCATTTTGTGTTTTCTTTTAGTGGGAAGGCTAATAATAAGGCAGGCTTACGACTCAATTTGAGAAGGTGTGAGAGCAGCTGTAATCTTTAGGAAAAGAGAATCATGCCAAGGATTAAACATGCAAACTCTTAATTGTGTTATGTTCATGCTTTTCCGATTATTAGATAATCTAGACAAGCTATTGTTATAAATACTTTCCATAATTGAGGTTTAAAAAAAATCATGCTGTATAGTGTGGAAATGGGGAACCTTGATGTTGTCCTGACTTGACTTTTTCATGGTCATATTGATATCTTCTTAAGGGATATCCTTAGTCCTCTAATATTTTTAGAAATATTAAACAAAACATATTTGTTATATTTTTGTTAAGAAAACAAAATATGATTTTGTCATATATTACCTTATCCTCATTCTGCCTTCTTCCTCCTTACCTATCATTTAGGAGAGAGGGGAAATTGTCCAGGTAAACATTTGGGGAATAATTACCAGGAACGTCCTAGAAGGTTGCCATGAATTATCCTTTCCCTCTTGGTGTGCTCTTGATAAAGATTCCATTTATTTGTTGTTTTTAATTCTATTGAAATAGTAAGACATGCGTGTGGCTGAAAAAAATTCAAATGGTATAAAAAGGTAAATAACGAAAAGCCTCCGCTGTGGACTCCTGACCCCCAGTTCTCCCCTAGGCAATGTCAGAGAGAATTCTGTAAAACAGCCAACAGTGCTTTCGAGCCACACTTTTCAAGCTTGAGCAAGCATAAGCAACACCTGCAGAGCTGGATAAAACACAGCTTCCTTCCTGGGCTCCACCCCGAAGATGCTGGTTCTAGAAGACTAGGGTTGGACCCCCAAATCTGCGTTTCTAGCAGTTTCCCAGGTGCTGATGCCACCTGCCGGGACCACACTTTGAACCATGCTGGCTTAAAGTGAAGGTCTCCTTCTTCTGCTTTCATTTTTCACTTTCTTTTCTCTGGTTTTCAGAATGGCTGCAGCTGAAATGAATAGCCACAGTAACCCACTGGCAGAGAACCATAAAATAAAATCACATACCTGTAATCAGAATTGGGGTGGAGAGAAGGGTAGTGATGGGGACAAGCATTCTGTGTGAATAACTGTGGTGTGTGATGAAGGGCATTGCTTTACAGGTGGGCAATTTTAAGTTCCAGCCTCAATTATTGTATGATCTGAAACAGTGCCATCGACTAAAGTGAGCACAGCCTCCACCAAAAATCTCTTTTTATAGGTTGTGATCCATCGACTAAAGTGAACACAGCCTCCACCAAAAATCTCTTTTTATAGGTTGTGATTTTTAAAACATTTACTGTACTTATATATATGTAGATATATACACACACACACACATGCTGGAAAAATGACCTGTCTCTGCCCCCACTCACCTCAGTTTCCCCATGAGTGTCACCACATCTGCTCTGTCCTATGGCAAGTGACACACGTGGATCTGCTTGACACAAAAGAACCCAGGTCACACTTTGGTATTGGGCAGAGTGTTTCCCATGACACCAGCCCGAGTTGTAAACAGATTTGTTCTCGTTGATGTATTGGCTCATTCCATGTGGCCTTACGTGCCACACACTGCTGCGCCCTGAGATACAGCAGTGAGCCGGACAGACATGGTCCTTGCCTTTATGAGGCTTTGGATATAGTAGAGATTCTTGGGAAAGGAGGTGAATAACCCAGGATGGGGATGGAGAAGGGGAGAAAGGGAGGACTATGATGTATGACCCACATGGTAGGCGCTTAGTGATGACTGAGTGTATGAACGTATCCCTTCCCGTTCATGTTCTGTTGAATTAGACAGTTACTCAGTGCAAGTCATAATATTAGGACTGTAAGGGATACCCAGGAGGGTGTGAAACATAGTTCTTGCCCTCAAGGAGTTTGCTGTTCAGGAGCAGGTGATACAACTCTGATAGTCCATCACTGTACCATTCACAAAGAGCTTCCCCATACATGTGGGCCCCAGTCCCCACGGTGACAGTGTGAACATAGTTGGATAATAAAATATAAGCACTTGTCTCTGGCACCCACTTCTGCTACTTCCCAAAGGAGCTATTGCTGCAAGAAGAACAAAAAGGTAAAACACCTACAGTGTTTTATTTAATGTTCATTTCACACCCTGACTTGCTTTGCCACCAGGTGCCAATTGACTTCAAACTGCTTAGACATCTAATACTAATAATTTCCACATTCTCACCTGCAACATGAAGATATACGGAGAAGCATCAGGTGTATGTGTGTGGCGGGGTGGAGGGGGTGGAAAGGGGTTTTGCCAGAAGCTGTGTCTGTTCAGTGATTTCTCCATTGGCGTCCATAGGACTATCCAGCAGGGTCAGCCCATCATACCCATGAGGAACGAACTGTGGCAACCACTGCAGGCTTAGGCAGGTGCAGGACACGGGGAAGCCTTGGGGCATTCCAGAACCATTTTGCAACAGTTGGCAAAGGGAGTCATTATCCACTGGCACTAATCAGGTGAAGACCTTCTGGTGAAAACGATAGAAGAGAGATAGGAAATCAATAGGACAGAAGCTGTCCCATGCATGCCCAACTCCCCTTTTTAGTCCCAGTACCACAACTTGGGAGCATACAATAGGAAGGTTCTGAAGGCTAATTTGGAAGCTGAGAAAGACGCTGAAGATCAGAACCTTTTGTGATCATTGCTGAGCCATAGTCATAGATAGATAGATAGATAGATGATAGAGAGATAGCTGTAGTACAGAGCATCCATGAAACAGGTGGAATTTTAGGGTCCTAGTAAGAGCAGGACACAGGGCTGTTGAGTTTCTCAGAAACCAAAGGCTCTCTTGAGACATTTGGCAAAGAAGGGTAAGAGACCAGGGTCATGAAACAGATTGTCAGAGTAGTGGAGAAATCCAAGGAGCCTCAGCATAAAAATGCCATCAGGAAATGCCTAGTGGGTAGAAATAGCCAACAGTTAATGAAAATATGGCAGTAGAAAGGGGTTATGGGCCACCTGACAAGGATAATGAGATTGAGCTGGAGACTGGAATAGGACTGGCTGAGCTAAAAAAATCAGGCCAATTAGTAGTAATGAGGGTGTTTACTCACTTGTAGATTGGCAAAATACCTCCCTGGGATGAATTAGGACAAATGATCATTTCCTGTACTAATGATTTTATAGAAGAAAAGGAAGAGAAGCACCGTAGAGGGTGCAGGAAGTATTGTGTGTGAACACTGTGATTTAATGGTCCTAATAAGTTTAAGATGAATGGTCTGGTGCAAGTTTGGAAAATCAAGATGATGTATACATAACAGGAGAATTGAGAAAAACGTGAATAGTAATTATGAAAAAATTGTCATAAACCTCAAAACTCTTGCCAAGTAATTTTTTAAAAACATTACCAACACCTTTGGGGAAGCACAAAGTATGACAAGATTCAAAAAACTATTTGGTGGGTTGGGTTGAGAAGAACTAGCTTCCTTTTCCTACCCCATCTTCTTTGGCTAGGATGATAAGAATAAATAACTGTTTGCTAAACATTTACTGTGTGCCAGGCATCAGGCAAAACCCTCTATGTGCCTTACTTCATTTGACTCTCATAGCCCTGGAGGTTGGGATAATAACCTCTATTTACAGATGCAGCTCAAAGAGGATTGCTCAAGGCAAGAGACATGTTCCCAAGAAACGGATGTCTTCAGGAAAAATAGAAAGTTAATTCAGAGAAGAACAGGAAAATCTACCTGGGAAGCCCACGAAAAAGATCCACATATAATTTAAGGAGCATCCTGTAAGAAACAGACATTAAAGCAAAAATAAGAAGGCCTTTTAAAGTAATTGAATGAAGGAGCCAGCCAAAGACCCGGTAGAACCTTTGTAGATTACTGGAACACTCCTTCGGATGTATAAAAAGGAGCCAGCAGGCATAATAAATTATTTGCCTTGATCTTTTCAGAAAAGTATATCAAACTGAATAACACTCTTAAATCATCTTTAGAAGCAGAGGTACTAGATCAAGTAGTGGTAGATGCACAGAATGTTCTAGACCTAGTTGACAAACTGGATGTGGATAAATCATGGGGACAGCTCGGCATTCATCCAAGAGTTCTAAAGGAATTCAAAGGTGAAATGGTGGGGCTGATCTTTAGCTTCAAAAACCCAGCAATCCCCTAAACCTTTGTTGTCTGGAAAAGTTGCCTGGCTTCATCTCTCTTTACTACTTCATTTGAACATAAATTATAATAGATATATGTAAAATATGAAATCTAATAAATCAAATAAGAAAATAAAGACAGCAGTGATTTTGAATTCCCAAACCTTGTTGTGTCACGGCCTTGAAAGTCTTTGTGAACATTTCATTCTTGAAATTGCTGAGAATTACCCAGCCCCTTACGATCATGAAAAATAAGCTTATAATTATTCATGTGAACTCAGTAGCAAAAGCCCAAAGAAACAAATGGGCAGTGATTCAGGGTTTCAAGAAAGTATTCATCATATGGTTCTGCTTCACTTAAGGGGAAGAAGATTCCTGCAGCCTCGGAAACGGACGCTCACTGTCCATTAATTAAAGGCATGTGGAGGATTTGGAAACTAATCAGCTTTTGAGCCCCTAACTGCACAGTCCAGCTGCCCGATTTGCCTGGTGATCTGGCCCTGCTCCCAGCTGGCTCAGGCCTTCTTCCCTTTCTCTTGGTCTTGACTTTATCTAGCCCTGCTCAATGGCTAGTCCAGATGCCCTGTTCTCTGCTTTGCTGCAGGTAGCCCTAGTTCTGTAGTGCATAGGGCAGGAGTAGAATGGGCCCAGTTGGGGGGCTGGCCAGAGTCAAAACACAGTCGGAATTTGTGCCAGATGAGACAGTCCAGTACAGGGAGTTTGTCAGCGTCTAAGCAAGCAGGAGTAAACAAGAGATGGGAGCTGGGGTGAAGGTCAGTCAGTCATTTAATAGGTCTTTTTTGAGTACAGTGTGCCAGGCATCTTACTGAGGATACGAATGAGACCACCATTGTGAGAAAGATAAATGGGTAAACAATCACACTAGAGCAGGGTCTCTCAACCTCAGCACTAGTGACATCTGGGGCTGGATGTCACTAGTTGTTGAGAGGATGGTCCTGTGCATTGCAGAATGCCTAGCAGCATTAGATGACAGTAGCATCCTCTCTCATACACAGTCTTGACAACCAAAAATGTTTGCAGATATCGCCAAACGTCCCCTGGAAGCAGAATCATCCCTGCTGAGAATCCCTGCAGTAGCGTATAAGTGTCTGAATGGAGAAAGAACAGGTGATTATGGGAGCTCTTGGTAGGTCCCCTTAACCCAGACTTGGCAGGGAGGGAAGGCTTCCTGGAGGAAGTCATATCAAGAGGAGACTTTGCAGGGTGAGTAGACCTCAGGTGAAGGTTTGGAGAAGGAGGGTCAGGAAGGGAAGTGCTCCAGGCCGAGGGAATAGCCAGGTCTAGAGACCAGAGGGAGCCCAGCAGGGTGGTTACTCATGGGTGGTAGACACTCCTTTTAGTGCACCACTTTATCAATGCCCAAGAGGCAGCATTTCACACCCAGGTCCACCAGCAGGTTAATCCCTTTTGGATGCTGTGCTTACACGCAAGCAACTGCCCCCGAGTAAGGAACCATATTGGTTTAGAGATGCTTAGCCTAGTGGTCGCATGTGCAAGGGAAGAAATGGGTATCCAGTCCCCTTCCTGGTGAATTTTCCATAGAATTCTGACTAATTGCCCCTTTCAGCTCTAATGTCTATTTTTGATTAGCTAAATCTAATCAAATTAGAGCAAGATTCAAAAGTTGTTAGCAGAAAACTTTTTTTTCTCACATGGCTACCTCAGGAGTTGTTTCCAATTGCTAATAACTATAGACTGTTCCAGCAACTTTTTAACAAAAAATATGTTTTAATCACCTTTCAAATGCCCCCTGTCTTCCTTCTACCCTCTCTGTAACTGATTCTTTCCTAGAGAGACTGGTTTTGATTTCTGCCAGGAAAGGGCTATGAGCCACCTGCTGGGTCTCCCCGAGGGTTCACATATCTTCGAGGAAGATGCAGTCTGTGTCTTTGCTTTGGCCCCATCCCCTCCGCAGCCCGCTTCTCTTGTGGGCTCCTTTATCACTGCTGTGTCTCGTGGGCTCTTCCATTCCTTAATAACAGTAATTGACACTGAGCACTTGCTATGTGCCACCGCCACAGGGCTGCCTAGGAGGGGAGCGACAGGTACTAGAAGTGGGGGGAAAGGGAAGTAATCAGGTCTGGCACCATAGTAGCTGCTTTCATGTAGGATATTTCTTCTGATCCTCTCAGAAAACCCTACTTAGTGGGTGGTACCATCCTCATTTTACAGATGAGTAACAGGACTGATTTCACACAGCTACTAAGGGGTACAGGTGGGATTTCAGCCCACCTGTTAGACTCGGAGCCCACGTTTCTTCTATTTCCATATTCTGGAGAAACTACCCAGGCCATGGGCCTTGCTGTGGCCCAGCTCCCGTACCATTAAGACAGACTGGTCAGGGTCTTCTCAGGCTGCAAGGCAGATCTGGAACTTGAGTTACCTCCAGGACTAAAAGTGAGGCTGTCATCTCCAGCTGTTCTTGGGGGCTTCTTGTGATCCAGATTCATCCTTATTTGGGCCATCACTTCATTGTTTCATTCACAGATTGCTGAGGTAGCTTTACAAGCAGGAACCGCGGTTCTCTTCACCCTCCCAGCTGTCCCGGTTACTGCTCCCATGGGCAGCATGGAGTGATGCTAAAGAGGCCAGGACCGGGATTTAGCAGACCTAGATTCTAGATACCTCTGCTTTTCACTAGCTGTGTGGTCTTGAGTGTGCTGCTTATCCAGCTGACTCATTTGCAAAATGATGAGCCAACCATAACCCCTACCGCTGGTTGCCCTGGGTTTGGAATAACATAATGGCTGTAAAGGCAGACTGAAAAATTGCATAAGCTACCAGTGTCAAGAGGTACTCTGTCAGCACTAGGAGGGACAAATCACCATTGAATTGGCTCATAGTAGGAACTTAATACGTGTGTACTGAACAAGGGAATGAAAGAAACTCCATCAGGAGGTGAGCTCCAGACAGGAACTTTATATCAGCAAGTCTGGTTTCCCTGTCAGGCAAACAGCTGGAACATATAGTAAAGAGGGACTTTCTCTGAACACTCAGCTAACACAACATGTTAGGCACAAAGCATTGTGGCTTCTATAAAAGAAAGTACCCAGAAGATTATACCTGACAGGATCCCGCTGATTACCCAACTGCCTCCTCGTTTGACAGATGATGAAACTGAACATCAGAAACATTGGTGGCCAGATCACATTCACATGTAGGCAGAGGTAAAGCTAAGACTATTTGACTTGTCGGTTAAGGTCTGTTTAGACTGTGTATGTGAGAAAAGGGAAACCCTAGAACACCTTTTATTTGGATTTTCAAATAAGGCCTCCCAACAAAGGTTCTTGAAGATTTAGTTATCATGGGTTTGGGGAATACTATATTGACAAGATGAGGACCTATGCCGAAGAGAGTACTTCATACATGGAGGGAAAATTGAAATCAATGATTTTATTCACAGTGTTTGTTCATTAATGAATCCATTCATTCAACCAGTATTTACTGAGCACCCACAACTGTGTGCCAAGCACGTGACAAGTGGTGGACAGACAAGCCCCTGCCTGTTGGAGCTTCCAGGCTTCCTGTAACCAGATTTATTCTAAAAGAGCTGGAGAAGGCATACAGTGAGCTGCTCAAGGCAGTAAGATGGAGCTCGACCACAAGAACTCCTGAGAGGGCTATGTTAGTGGACAGGGACATAACAGACGGGTTTCGAAACGGCATTTCCAAGCAAGAGCATTAATCTTGGCAGTCTAGAGTTTTAGAAAATCCAACTATTTGCACAGAAAGGAGAAAAGTCAGAGGAAGGAGGCCTGCCAGGAGGTTGCTACAACAATCAAAATGTGAGGTGCAGAGGCTTTAGACAGGGCTGGAGCCGTGAGAATGCAGGAGAAGGGTGTCTGCCTGAGTCATGTTCCAAAGTATCATTGGCTGCCTGGTTTAGGGATGAAGGGAAGGAATGAGACAAAGGCGATGCTGAGGTCTCTAGCCAGAACAATGGAAAGAGATAATAGCAATGGTAGAGCTGTGATAGCAGAGACAGTGAGTTTGCTTGGTGGCGGGTGACAAGGTCACTTTGGAGCAAGCTGATTGGGAAGGGGTGGCAGAATGGTCCAGGTGAGCGGTCATCACAACGGTACTTAACCTCACTTGGATAAGTATGTTTGGGAGCATTACGAAAAGGATGGCTTTGCACATCATCGAGGAAACGAACTCTCTAGGAAGAAAAGCAGTTGTAGAACAAGACAGAAGATTGCTGGGGATTCATCAATCGTTCTTTTTAAAAAACAAAAAACTTCTCATTGTGTAACTTTTCAAACAAACACACATAAAAAATGAAAATAGTACACTGAACCCCCATGTGCCCATCCCTTTGCTTCAACATTTATCAACATTTGCCAGTACTGTTTTATCGATCTCCTCCCAGGAGTATTTTCCCCTCCTGCTGGAGTACTTAAAGGAAACCCAGATTTATATCATTTCATCTATAAATACTTCATTATATTTTTTTTTACAGATAGTCTTTTCAAAAACATAATTACAACATTATCATACCTCAACAAATAAATAATAATTCTAAATTAACATTTAACAATAAGCCTACATTCAAATTTCCCAGATTGTCCCCAACAGGTCTTTTAATATTTGATATTTGGAATCAGGAATTGGATGAAGTCCAAGTAGTACATTTGATTGACATGTCTCTTGAGTCTTTTAATCTCTAGCAGATCTCTCTCTTTTTATACACCATTTACGTATTTAAGAAACTGTGGTGATGGTCCTGTTGAAAATTCAGTCTTTTTTAGAGTCAAATAACTACTTGAGGTTTACTTCTTACAAATGCAATGGGCATAAAATTGTTAGGTGACTCTGGAATTTCTTTCTTGTGTTTCTTCAGTCTTAGGAGTTGCCACCATCATGGCTGATGCTTCCTGGTTTTGCAGAGCAAATGGGGTGCCAGGCTGAGCAAGGGCAGCAAGTATATACTTTCTTTACCAGTTGTGTACTGAGATGCTGTGCCAGGCCATTTGGGATATGCAGGGGAAACGGAAGTGCCTTTGCTTGGCTCTGAGGAGTTTATCACTCATTTGGAAGGAAGAAAATTACATGAAACTAAGAGATTCACACAGGCAGCATGGTGTTGGGAAGTCAAGTCAAGCTGCACTTGGCTCACACGTAAGCCTTGACGCTTAACAGCTGTGTGATCGTGAACAAGTCAGTTCACCTTTCTGAACCTAATTCATTTGGGCCTGGGTGCTTTGCTCCCCTTATTTGCTTGAGTAAGAAGTTTATTCAGAATTTCTGGAAGAATTCAGAGGAGGGCCATTCGGTCTAAAATTGTAAAGTCACTTATCCTTGGGCTTTAGACTGCCCTTGGGACACTTCCCTGCTTCAAGGGCTCAGTGCCTAGGTCTCTGCAGGTAGGAGAGATTTTAAAGGTCACTAACACTTTGGTGTGAGTTACTCATGTCTGCTCTGCCCCCATGCTATATGCACACCTCCAGGGAAGGTGGATACAAATAGGTAGTGATCTGTTTCAAGACTGGTGCACAATACCCAGCTCGGAGGGAGGGCTTACAGGGCACTGGTGGGGACACTGCACATGGGAGGTTCCCTTTCTGGAGGCTCAGGTGGGCTTCCTGGAGAAAGCCCCTGGAGAATGAATGTGACTTGGCCAGAGTTACCAAGAAGAGGAAATAGCATTTACAAAAGCCTGGAAGTAAGAAAGAGGAATGAATCGGTGATGGATTTGGGATGCCTGGGTGGAGCCGTTTCTGCAGAGCTGCCGGGAACCTCTGGTCTCTCCACAGAAAGAAATGCAGTCATTGTCAGAAGCCCTGCCATGCAGGACCAGGCCTGGTTTACCAAGGAGAGGCGACATGGGACAATCTGGGAGGTAGAAGGAGCCTTTCCTAGGAGTCTGTGGTCTGCTTTCTGTCTCCTGAGTGACTGTGTGACCCCCATAGACCTGGGCCCCAGAGCCCTCAGTGTTTTCATGAATGAAGTGAGGATTCGTGAGTTCCTATCAGTGCCTCAGTTCCATGGCTCTCTGAAATTATTTTTAAAGCTGAGAAAAAAAAATCAAGCAACTACTGAAAACAGATTTCAGTCCTTATTAGGTTGCAAAATGGGAACAGAAACAGAACCTGGTATTGAGAAAGAATTCAAAGAAACATTTGAGAAGAGACATCTTTGATATTGAGTAGATAAAGGCTCTGTGGCAATTCAAGTCAACGCTGAGCTTGAATTCCCGAAAAACAAGAGACGAATCACAGGAGAAATCTGAGGAAGAAGAGAAAAATGCTCCTCAGAAGCAAGTGGGCATTTGAGAAAAGGGACCGGGAGGCCTCCCCCAGGTGGGGTGAGTTTTTTGGTAAATACGGTGGCCACGGGCTGGCACAGAAGACGTGCAGGGTGATGGCGGCTGCAGACGTGCGTCAGACAGCTTGAGCTCTTAGGAGGCGCCGGCTTGTGTCTGCTTGGAGGTTGTGGGGCGGAGGGTGGGTGTCACTCCCTGCTCTGTGTACAGGAGCTAGAGGGGTCTGGCCTTAGAGGCCGGAGGCTGTTTGCGGAGCTAAGTGCCAGCTGAGCCGGGCAGGACTGGCATCTGACACGTAGTGGTGTGTGTGTGTTGGTAGATCGTGTTTGTGTGGGGCACGTACTTGGAGTTCTGAGGCCATGGGTCAGAATCCCTGAGGAAGCTGGATGAGTAGGGCTGCAGCTGAGCCGTTATCTGCTCTGCCTGCCGAGAAGTCGGGTTCTGACAAGGAGTCCAGGGAAGGAGAGGAGAATAGGTTTCCTCTCCAGTGGCCTTATAATATGAGCCAGGCAGAGTCAGGCGTCCTCATCATCATTTCTTCAACTTTGTACTCAAAACAGTAGCAGCGTCTGTTATTAAACATTAAGCTAGGTCCGTTAATCTACATTAGTTCCAAACCTCCCAATGACCCAGCAAGTAGCCATTATCTGTATTATCCCCATTTTACCCATTTTTCCTCTAATGAGGCAATGGAATCCCAAAGAGATTAAGCCTCAAAACTAGTGAGTTGCAGAGATGAGGATTCACACTTGAGTTTTCCTCCTTCTCTTTCATGAGACACAATATGAACTTTTTCCAGTCCCAAACAGTTGTACCCATGTGCCATGTTCCCAGTAATGCAAAAAAAATAAGCAATGTTGTTTTTAAATTTTTATTTTAATAGTGTTAAAAACGATGTCTTTGGAACTTCCCTGGCAGTCCAGTGGTTAAGACTCTGCGCTTCTACTGCAGGGGGCACAGGTTCGATCCCTGGTTTGGGAACTAAGATCCTGCCTGCCGTGTGGCACGGCCAAAAAAAAAAAAAAAAAAAATGCTCTCTTTGTATTCCTATAATTTGCATTTCTTTGATAACTAGTGAAGGGCACAGTGTATATACCGTCTATCCTCCTGGGGGAATTGTGTTCCTTTTTTTTATTTTTTATTTTTGTCCACTTCTAGCCCTCTCATATCACAGATAAAGACAGTACAGTCTGGGGAGTTTAAGTGACCTGTGCAATGTCACACAGCTAGTTATGGGAAGGGCCACGGCCGGAACTTCTCCACTGGCTCTCTTGACTGATCCTCTGCCCCATTACCCTGGGCTGAGCTCCCAGGGCCCCCATTCTGCCACCTCAGAGGGAGGGACTGGAAGCCCCACTCATTGCAGGGGCTGCCCTGGGGAAGAAAAACAGGACAGGCAGCTCATTGACCAAAGCATCCCGACATGAAATCCTTCCTACAAAGGGCCCTGGAATCTCTTCTGATGAATAATAGGCAACGACTCATGCACACTTTAAAATAGCTAGTTTGTTTTGAAATTAAAAAAAAAAAAATACAGAGAAGAAAAACAGTGGAGCAGGCATGTTTTAAAAGAATTCTCACTGGAGATTTTAAAAGCAAATATAAAAACCAGCTAATAAAGTGCCCATCACAATCCAAAGATGAATACACCTAAGATCTCACTGGGGCACTCGGGGACAAGAACAGATATCCTTGTGAAATCAACTGTTTAAAGCAGCGGTCCCCAACCTTTTCGGCACCAGGGACTAGTTTCGTGGAAGACAGTTTTTCCATGGACGGGGTGGGGGTGAGGGGGGGGTGATGGTTCAGGCGGTCATGAGAGTGATGGGGAGCGGCAAACGAAGCTTCACTTGCTGCTTGCTCGCCCGCCGCTCACCTCCTGCTGTGCGGTCTGGTTCCTAACAGGCCGCGGACCAGTACTGGTCCCTGGGGGTTGGGGACCCCTGGTTTAAAGAGCACTGACTGCCAGGCACCCTGCTGAGTGCTTCTTGAGTATTCTCATTTATTCTTCACAACCACCTGATAAGATAGATCCGGTTATTATTATTATCACCATTTTATAGATAGGCAAACTGAGGCTAAGAGAGGTTCAGATATTTTTTCAAGGTCACGAGATAAGAAGCAGCAAAGTTGGGGCTTCAACTAGGGCCTGAATCCAAGGTTTGCTCTTAATTACGTATGCCACCAGACACCCTGAGGTCATGCCTTAGACCACAGAGTGGCAGCAGCCCTCTGGCTGGCCTGCACGGGGCGATCCTTAGGAAAACAAATTATCCCAGCCACTTTTTATAATGGGCCCTGCTGCAGAAAATAGCGCCCCAAAGACCAGTTTTCAAGACTATTCTTCAGTTCCAGTCATGGAGGCTCAAGAAATTAGTTACTTTGTTGTAGGTAACAACTCTAAGTGTTGGAGCTGAAATGGCCCAGACTCAAGCACCCAAGCAGCTTGTCTCATCTGAGCTATCATCCTTCCCCCTATCGTGCATGTGCGCGCACACACACACACACACACACACACAACTCAATCACTCACGCAGCAGAACAGCTAAGAATAAAATGGGTTCAAATAGCTCAAGCAAACGGTTGAAATTACAGACTCAGGCTGGCGGGCACCATGCCAAGGCATTCTAATTTCATCTCTCTACCAACAAACTCGTATCTCCTTTTTAAAGAGAAGCGTCATTTTGATTTCAGCAGTCCTGGCAGGAGGTTTTTCCATGTAAATTCCTCCCAGCCCTTCCGAAGTAGAAATGAAGAACAGCTGATCCTTGTCTTGTCTAATGCATGGCTTTCCATAGTACTTTTATGAGTGAATAGCATGAGTGGAGAGGAAGTATCCTTTAAGAGAATCAGTGTGCGGCTGCTCTCAGCTGCCTTGTGTTGTCTCTAGCAACTAAGATTTATTTTATAAATGCGTACGTAGTGCTTACCGTACAGCAGGCCCTGTTCACATCCTTATCACAACCCTGTGAGGGGGAAACTGAGGCAGGACGGAGCCTAGTAGTCATTTGCCTGAAGTCACTTAGCTGGGGGTTGGCAGGGCTGGGATCAAGGCTCAGGCAGCCTGGCTTTGGTGCCCGTTACTTGTGGGTAGTAGAAAGTTACAGTTTCTTCTAACATAGAGTCGATCATCCTCATACAGGGGTTTTCTCACACAGAGAGTAAGCCTGAAGTTCACGCATTCCATGACCCTGGAGGAAAAAAGAACCAAACTCCAACAAGCAATGGGAAATGAGTCAGAATCTGTTTATTCTGGTGATTTATTTTGTGAGAGCAATCTGTTGAATGAATGAAACGTGGGCTTTTTTGCAGCTTCTGTTTGGCCACTCCGATATTCAATAATTCATTTCTTTTGATCTTCTAAGCCATCTAATTGAAATACCCACAAGTTCAGATATTACGATTTATAATTGGCCTCCAGCCCCTGTCTGCATCTGGCACAGTGGTCTCAACTACATCTCACCCCTTGTGCATTTGACCTCTTACTCTAAAAATAAGGGCCAGATGAATGCTTATATTCTTTATAGAACAGATGATGGTTTTACTGAACGAGTGTGGTTTATGCTTTAGAACAGCTGCACGTATGGAAAGAAATTATTGGAGTAACCCGTTTTCAGACCTTGACACATACATTTGGCTTCAAATTCAATACGTGCTTTCTCAAAAAGGAAATGAATGTAAACAATCTTCTCATACATTATCCTGCACATCTGAATCCTGTGTTTTAATGGTTTCTCTTGACTCTGGTATATAATACACTGGTAATACGAAAGGAAGTCCCATTCATTTACCTCTTTGGGATATGAAAACTATAGAATGTTAGAGTCGAAAGGGGCCCTGGAGATCATCTAGGGTGACCCTCATTTTATATGAGGATTCTGAGGCCCAGAGAAGTTTTGTTCTCCAGAGCCCCTCTGGTCAGTCAGTGGTGGTAAGCATGAGACTGGAACCAGGTGGTCCGACTGCAGGCCGACTGAGTTGGCCGATGCTGAGATAAACTCTAAAAAGCTGATGTTCAGAGGTTCTCTGGCCCACCACAGCTCCCTGCCTGACTGCCAGCCTCACCACCTTGCCAACACTAGGGATTGCCTATTTTCTCTCAGGCCTTGGATACCTCTTCCAGGCTTCGGGCCTGGAGTCCCTTTCGTGCATCAGGCCTTCGTTGCCCGAATAATGTGTTGGCCTCCTCACTGACAGCCCTAGTCTTCCTGATCACCTCCCCCCACAAACACACACAAAACACTTTTAAGACATGTAACTATCATACCCAAAAGGCCAATCTTGATTACATCAGACCTTTTCTAAAATATCGTTGTTCGTTTCATTCACTGATGTGTCCCAACCATCTGGAACAGTATCTAGCACATAAAAGGCACACAATAAATATTTATTCAGTGAATAAATGGCTCCTCATTTCCTACTGAATAAATTAATTCTCATTCCTTAGCCTAATGTTTGAGGCCTTTTATTATCTGGCACTAATCTTTTCCCACCTTTCCCTTTCTATCCTCCGGTAATTTAAAAAACGACAAAAAAAGTATTCTTTTAGGCTAACAATTTATGGAGTGTTCACTGTATGCCCAGGCCTTTTCTGACCTCTTTATGTGTATTAATTCATTTAATTGGCACAACAACCTTATAATATGAGTACTATCATTAATGACATTTTACAGATGAGGAAACTGAGTCACAGAGAGGTTAAATTACCTGTCACTTCTAGGACAAGGCAGAGCTGGGATTCAAACTTGGGTCATATGGCTTCACAGCCCATGCACATAACCACTGTGCTATAGCTAGCTCTCCTGTTTATTCTTTTTTTTTTTTTTTTTTTTTTTTTTTTTAATTGTATAGCTACTTTATTTATTTATTTATTTATTTTTGGCTGTGTTGGGTCTTCGGTTCGTGCGAGGGCTTTCTCTAGTTGCGGCAAGTGGGGGCCACTCTTCATCGCGGTGCGGGGACCGCTCTTCATCGCGGTGCGCGGGCCCCTCACTATCGCGGCCCCTCCCGCTGCGGGGCACAGGCTCCAGACGCGCAGGCTCAGTAGTTGTGGCTCACGGGCCCAGCTGCTCCGTGGCATGTGGGATCTTCCCAGACCAGGGCTCGAACCCGTGTCCCCTGCATTAGCAGGCAGATTCTCAACCACTGCGCCACCAGGGAAGCCCCTCTCCTGTTTATTCTTAATTACAAATTCCAACAATCTAGAAATACCTAAAGTAAAAAGTGACAATTGTCCTTCTCTCCAAAAAATTGAGATAATCCATGTGTATCCTTCCAGGTGGCTTTCTTATGTGTATATGAATAGTTATATAATTTTAAAACTGAAAGTGGCTCATATTATACGTATTACAACTTGTCTTTTTCATCTATTGTATTTTTGAGATTTTTTCATGTTAGTACATATATTGCTACCTCACTCCTTTTCACTATTACCTACTATTCCTTTGTATGGATACACCATAATTTATTTAATCAGTCATTGCTGCTGAACACTTCCTTAGAAAAGGAACAGTGCTGGAATGAACATCACTGTACATCTATCTGTGCAATGTTAATATCTCTATAAGTTCAGAGTCCTAAAAATGTGGTTGCTGAATCTTAGGGTATATACACTTAAAACCGTGGATATTGATAAATGGTCCTCTGGAAAAGTTGTGTCAATTTATCCTCCTGCCAATAATGTCTTGAAGTTCCCCCTGATTTTCCTTACCTCCGTGTACAAGTTCAGGAAGTGAGCACTAGCTCCCTTCCTAACAGTTCCTGTCCTCTCTGAGAACTCCTGTTCTCTGCTCCTCCTGCCTCTCTTTCGGCAAAAGAAAGTTATTTCTTCTTCCAACATCGTTTGGCTATAATCAAACCCTCCCTGATCCCTCACTTCTCACCTGTGTGGGTTCTCTCTGTCTCTGTCTCTGTCTATCTGTCTTTCTCTCTCTCCCTCCCTCTCTCTCTCGTTTATGCAACACAAAATATAGACCCTCATTCAGGCCAGGGTTTCTTTGTTACAATTTTCCTATCAGGGAACTTGGAGGCTACATAGAGAAGAGTGAACTCTGTGTTCCTGGCTGCGATGACAGGTCACGTGGTGCAGGCTGGGCTTGATGCGGACAGTCTTGCGGTATCAGTATTTGGTTGTGTAGGTAAAGATGTCATTGTTATCTTGCCCGGCCTTATTTGGAGCACAGCAATGACTATGATTAAGAAAGGAGCAAAGGGTTACAGTGTAAGGCAAAACTAGAGAAGAGCCTTTTAAATGGTGAAGGAGATGGAAAAGGAGGGATAAAGGCATGATGCTTCCTGAACCCCTCCTTTATGCTACTTCTTTTGCTTGGTGCTTTACATATATTATTGCATTTAACCCTCCAGTGAGAACAGACTAAACAGCTTAGGAATGTTCTGTCTGGAAAGAGGAGGAGGAGGTGAACAAAGTTTCTAAAATCATAAATAGACTTCCTAGTGTAACTACTAAGAAGAAGAGAAGATAGCCCTTGAAGTTAGAGCAGAGCGAGCCTGGGACAAGAGAAAAGTACTTCCAAAAGTGGCAAGTAAGTAGTGGACTCCGTAGCCACAGTTGTGGTGCAGATGGAAAAATAGATTTTTAAAAAGCTTTTAGGAAACTACATGATAATGGATTGCTACTGGCTTTCTAAAGAAAGTTAGAATGTTTGCGGTCCATATCATTCCTGTTGGTGTCAAGGGGTCCAAACATGCTTTTGGCCCAATGTCCATGAAAGTGTTTAGGTTGGGGATGGGTGAAAGGAGGCCATTCTGGGCTCCCTTCATCTCTCTTTAAACCAGAATCGCTCTACTTCTTATCTTTGATAAATTCTGGGCTTCTACATGAGATTTCTGTTGAAAGTATTTTTTGTTATTAAAAAAAAAGTTCAGGGACTTCCCTGGTGGCACAGTGGATAAGAATCTGCCTGCCAATGCAGGGGACATGGGTTCCATCCCTGGTCCGGGAAGATTCCCACATGCCACGGAGCAACTAAGCCCGTGCGCCACAACTACTGAGCCTGCGCTCTAGAGCCCACAAGCCACAACTACTGAGCCCGTGTGCCACAACTATTGAAGCCCACACACCTAGAGCCCATGCTCCGCAACAAGAGAAGCCACCGCAATGAGAAGCCCGTGCACCGCAACGAAGAGTAGCCCCCGCTCACCACAATTAGAGAAAGCCCGCACGCAGCAACAAAGACCCAACACAGCCAAAAATAAATAGAATTAAATCTTTAAAAAAAAAAAACAGTTCATAAGTCATTGCACTTGATTTCATTATTGGAGATGAGCTCTGGGCTGAATGAACTGTGAGGCTAACCCACCGTGGCAGATTTTGTCTGTGGACCAAGCCTCCACCTTGCTTCTCTCCATAGCACAGGCCAAGGCCTGCTGGCCTCGTAGTCCATTCCTGACCCCAGTCATGGGGGAGGGCAGGGAAAAGATGGCACATGCAGCAGCAAGAACTGTTCCCTGTTACTGGAGGAACAATGCCAGTCCATTTGTAAGACCTCCTGGTCCCCACCCCACTCTGCCCCAGGCATGGTCTGAGCTCAGCTGCACCCATGGTGCCTCCAGGAGCTTTACCTGCTGTTTTCCCAGGAGGAAGAGTCAGGGAGGCCTCAGCCTCAGCCTCAGCCTGGCTCGCAGGTTCATGCCTCCTCTGTGCTGTCCCTGAGCTCCCTGTTTAACTCCTACTCTTGCCTGATCTTTCCCTTGGACTCTGAGTCAGAAGACAGGGGTTGAAATCTCTGCTTGGCCATTTTGCAGCTGTAAGATTTTATATTCCTCTGAACGTCTCTGTGTCTTGTGTATGTTTCCATAACTACTCCTGTTGGGCGGCTAAGATAATGGGATTGACTGAGATAATGCAAGTAAAGCACTTAGCAGAGTGCCTACAATGAGGTAAACCCTCAGATGGTGGTGTCAGTGGTCATAGTTGCTGCTGACGTATGTCGTTTTTATGCCTCCCATCATCATTGCTAATATCCTGGTTCCTAGACCTGTGACTTGGAAGAGAATTTGATTCCTGCCATGATACCTGATTCTGAACCACTGATTCTCCCCCCAGACATCTTCCTGCTTCTTTCCAGTCCCACAGCTCACCTGATCAACCCTGACTTTCCTGTCCTTGACCATACTTGCATTGACATCATAAAGGACAATACACAATACACGGGAATACACAATAACAACCCTCTTTGTACTGTTATTGCATGTAGAGAAGTACACTGTATCTCCAAAAGCACGTCACATATACTGTTTCATATTTGATAGGCTTCCTTTTTTGAAATTGAGCCCTTCAAATGTCAGTGACAAAGCCAGGGGCTTCCTAATTGCACAGAGGAGTAGAAACACAGGTCCTCTGATTCCCAACTTCTTACCATTCCCTGCCATCATTGAGTTTACACATCAAGACATATTGCTTTGGTACAACATTGCAAGTCAACTATACTCCAATTTAAAGAAAAAGACATATTGCTTTGCTTTATATATACTTGTAGATTTTCCTTTGAATCTGGGAGCAGGAAGAAAGTGAGAGTTTAACTTCTACTTCTCTGTAGCCATATTCTAATCAGCTGCTAAAACTGAGGAAAACTGTGCCTTTATGGAAAAAAAAATTTTTATCTTTGACCTATTCTTGTTTCAAAATGTTCTGAATTTATCCCAACAACAGCTGTTAAGATGTTTGTCAAAATTTTGCATTCCCAAAGGCCGAAATACCTGAGATAAAGAGAAAATACAACCAAAAAATAAATAAAAATAAAAAATTTTAACCTAAACTGCTTTAATAAATAGAAAATGGCCTTATGCTTATAAGAAAGACATTCTAAGTAAAATCATTTTGCTTCTGTAACCAGCAAATCCTTCCATCTTAAGAGCATATCACTTATGTCTCTTTGTGCCAAAAATCACAAGACCTTTCATTCTTGTTCTCATGATCCACTGCAGCACTCTATTCAAAGTTCTGGGATGGATTCTTTTTTTGCTGGTTCTTTTGAAGTTCCTCAAATGGAGACACTTTAAGTTGCAGGCTTGGAGTATGTTTTCAGACCAGCGTAGAGCCGGGATCCAGGGGAACATTTCATATGACTTTTGATATTAGATAGAATCCTCTGACAAAACCTGTTTGCATTTCAAAAATTATGTAACGAGTATAGACCCCTTCTAAAATTCATCCAGGAAATAACCACCCATGTAGAAAAAGTGTTACGCATAAATGTGAATATCACAACAGCTTTTATAATAGTGGAAAACTGGAAACAACTAAAATTTACACTAATAAGAGAAGGTTTCATTACACTGTGGTTTGTTCATGGGAAGAATCTCACAATGAAAGCAGTGTCTTTTAGTGATACAGAGAAAACCTTGATTGTCATGTTATGCAGAAAAAGCAGAAAATAAATTGTATCTAATACAAACACAACTGTAAAAATATACACCGATGGTGTATCACGTGCGATCTTTTGCTTTTCTTTATTTTCTAATTTTTCTATAATCAGCGTGAATTTTGATAATTGGAGGGAAGGCTTTTTTTTTTTTTTTTTTACTGAAAACAGAAGCATCGTCCTTTTTTTTTTTTACATACTGCCTGTGTTTTTTGTTTCTTAATTAATTTATTTAATTTATTTATTTATTTATTTGGTTGCGTTGGGTCTTCATTGCTGTGTGCGGGCTTTCTCTAGTTGCGGCGAGCGGGGGCTACTCTTCGTTGCGGTGCGCGGGCTTCTCATTGCGGTGGCTTCTCTTGTTGCGGAGCACGGGCTCTTGGGCACGCAGGCTTCAGTAGTTGTGGCACATGGGCCCAGCAGTTGTGGCTCGCGGGCTCTAGAGCACAGGCTCAGTAGTTGTGGTGCACGGGCTTAGTTGCTCCGCGGCATGTGGGATCTTCCCGGACCAGGGCTCGAACCTGTGTCCCCTGCATTGGCAGGCGGATTCTTAACCACTGTGCCACCAGGGAAGCCCCCGAAGGTTTCTTTGATTTCTCTAGAACAGTATTTTTCAACCTCAGCCAGTTTGGGCTCGCATAATTCTTTGCTGTAAGAGCTGCCCTGTGCCTTCTAGGGTGTAGCAGCATCATTGGCCTGTACCCATTAGGTGCCAGTAGCATGTCCTCAATTGTGACAACCAAAAATGTCTTCACATTTTGCCAAACGTCCTCTAGGGGCAAAATGGCTGAGAACCACTGTTCTAGAACCGTGTGTGCTGATACTTTCCCAAATTCCCACCACCCTCTACGGTGCGTGGGAGACCAGAGAGGTGAAGAGGCAGGAAAGAGAATGTCTGGAGATTGATCTGGAGGGTTTTGGTAAGAGAGTTATGCCGGGAGCTTGTAAAACATTAGGTCAGTGTGGTCAGGAAGAAGGGGCAGAGAGAGGGAGGGGTCCCGGAGACCCTTCCAAAGGGAGACAGCTGCTGGGTACAGCCAGAAGGGCTGAACTTGCCTCCACAGCACGTGGTTTTCACAAGGAGGCTATAGCAGCTGGCAGTCCAAGGGCCACCTGAATCGGGGAGACCCACCAAGACGTAGCAGTATCTGTTCAGTTGTGCAGTGATGGAAAAATCTAGGAATTCATTCATTCATGAAACACTTGTTTGTGGCAATAGGTAGCAGGATTTCTTCCAGCTACAGGGTGGGATTCTAGGAGGGGATTTCAGCCCCTTTCATGCAGAGTCAGAGTGAGGAAGGAGTCTGGCAAGCAATGAGGACTGAGATTCAAGCAGTTCTGGTCACTGGAAGGAGGTAGAAGACTGACTTCCCAGCCGGGAATGAAAGCAGATACACTTGACTAGAGACTGCACCAAAGAACTACAGCTCCTTGGTTTAGTATTGGCCTCCCAACTGGGGCAGCACAGAGCTCTCACACAGAGGGAGCAGAGCCTCGGATGAGGAGGTAGAGGAGTGTGCGAGAGCCCTGAGGGCACCAGCAAGTTGGAAGTGAGATTGTGCGGGGTCAGGTCTAGACTGAGACCTTTGTACTTGGTCCTGTAAGCAGGGAAGAGACAGGGCCAGTTTTTCTATAGGAAAGATCACTAGAAGAGGCTCAAAGAATATGCACTTTTTGAATTTTATTGGTAGTGCTAAATTACCTTTCACAATGATAGTATAATAATCATTGGGTAAAATATAATAGTGGCATTTTATGGTACTTGAATAAAAAATTTATTATTTTAAAGGTTTATAGCTGTTGCAGCTTTGCTTTCGTGACCTGTTGTTGATCATATCTCTAATTTATATGATGTCTAGTCAGGAACACAATCCCTAATCATAAAATATTTCCTATGGGAAAATAACTTGCTTTATAACAATCTGCTTTATGACATGCTTTCCAGAAATAATGTGTGAGAAAAAGTGAAGTTTGTCTATAAAGTTGGTGTTTGTTTTATCTGTTTGTGAATTATCATGCTTTTGTCTTCCTTAATGGCTAATTTATTTTCCATCCTGTACTAGAAATATATATTTAATAAAACCTGAAATGTTCTTTTTTAAAAGTGTATGAAGCACAAGGGAGATGCATAGATGGATTTGTAAGATGACGGTTCAGATTGAGTATTATACGTATCTTCTATATCATGAAATAAATGCATTCAATTAGTTTGAGTAGTATGAAATTTCCATTTTGTAACTCAAAACAATCAAATATCAGCAATTTCATATGGTTCAGTCTAACAGGAATGTTAGCTCCAAAGAAAATTTTTGTGAAATGAATATTCTGTTTCTTATTGCTTTCTTTAAAATTCAGATTCATTTCCCTGAAGGCAGGGTTGAAAACTTGGGCTGTGTAGCATTCTAGGCATGGCTGGAATTCAACAAATTATCCTTGCTTAGAATGGTTGTTTCCCTTGGGACAAGAGTTCTCAACCCTGGCTGTTCATAGAATCATATTTAATTTAAAATCAGGGAACATTTAAAAGGTACTGATGGGCCCCACACCAGACTGATAAATCTGAACTTTGGGGGGTGGGGAGGGTCAGGGCTCATGCCTTTTTGTTTCTCAGGTGACACTAAGGTACGGCCAGGTTTGAGAACCACTGCACTAGAACTTCACTTTGAGGAGATTCAGCAAAGCTTTTCTATGTCTTAGAAAAACAAAAACACAACACCACTGCTCCTGATTTATTTTCCGAACTTGCTTTGGACCAACAAGGTCCAAAGATAAAATGTGGAAAAAAAATATGTTTAACTACATGGAACTCATGTTTTGATTTTCATTCAGCTTTTGGTTTTCATTCAACAAAACATTTATTGGATGCCTACTATGGCCCTGGTCCTATGGCTGGGTATTTTGGGGAAATAGATTAATGATGAGTGAAAGAAGAGTTTGGCCCCTTTAAAAAACCAGGGGATTTTATGAAATGCCCAGAATAGGCAAATCTATAGAGATAGAAAGTAGGTTAGTGGTTGCCTAGGCCTGGGGAGGTTGGGGGGAAAATGGGGAGTGACTGCTATTGGGTGTGGGGCTTCTCTTTAGGGTAATGAAGATGTTCTAAAATTAGAGAGCGGTGATGATCGCACAACTCTGTGAAAATACCAAAAACCATTGATGGTGAACTTCAAATGGGTGAATTATATCTCAATAAAGCTGCTACTTAAAAAAATTAAAAAGCCACAGCTATACTTCGCTAGGAGGACTTAACACTGACTAAGTGAGTGAGGAACAGCAGAGAAGAAACTCTGCTGTCCACCCATTCCTTTCAAAATAGACAGAGCTTAAAATGGGGACAGTGAGAGCAAAATAAAGTAGACCCTGCTCGGAGGCATTTAGTTCTCACCTGTATTCCAGGTAGCACCCTGAGCATTCAGGGAGGAAGATGGGTCAGAAGCCATGCAGATGTCCTGGGACGTCCAGTGGGTGAGAAAAAGACCAGAACTTGCACAGAACTCGCTGAGTCCCAGGCATTGCTCTCCGTGCTTTACATATATGATTAATCACCGCACAATATCCCCATTTTACCACAGTGAAACTGAGGTGCAGAGAAGGTAACTGTCCCAAGGTCATACAGTTATTTCTAAGTAGTGGCATTAAGACTGGGTAGGATTCTGATAGGAACGTGAAGGTAAAGGTATCCAAGGTGATGTTAGGGCGGAGGGCTTGGGTGTGCTGAGGGGATGGATAGTAAGCGGGAACAGTGTGTTCAGAGAGGGTGGTAATAATGGAGGCTGATGCTAAAAGGAGGGGCAGGGAGAGGTTATTGAGGAGCTCTCGTGACCGTGCTAAGGCATCACAATGCCATGGGGTGGGCACCACGGAAGATCGTTGAGTCAAAGTAAGGCCATGTCGAGTCTTCTCAGTGCACAGGTATGAGTGTGTCTGAATGGGTGTCTCTCTGGGTCTACTTAAAAGCAACTCTGAGTGTAATGTCTGAGCCCCACCTTGTCCCTTGCATCTCATTGGGTATGTGGTGGGCACAGCACAGGACCTGCCAGCCCACCTGGCCCTCTGATAGCCACTGGGGAGCAGCCACCAAAAAAGAAGTCACAATGAGCTGGGGGAACTGAAGGCCTCCATAGGACCTGCCTTAGAACCGTAGATGCTTTGCTGTGTTAGCAAAGTCCCAGCCCAAGGGCACTCCTCCAGCCCAGAATGTTCAGGACATTTGGCATCAAGCCTCCTGGATAAAGAGGCAAACTCTCTGAAGGGGAAGGAAAAGCCTGTTCTCGCTTGACCCCCTCGCTCTCTGCAAAGTAGGAGCAAGTTGGGTTTCCCAGCCTTTCTCCCCTTCCCACTGGGGCACATGGGGGCCGACAGTGATGTGGCCAACAGGGGCAGAGGAGGGAAAGACATCCAGACGCTCAGGCCCACAGTCTGATCTTCAGCCCACATCCGCACTTCAGAGCCAGCAGCTTTTCATGCCCATGAACACATTCCTTTCTGCCTTCCTAGCCCAACTCTGTGCGTCTTGGGGCTTAGTTCCTTCGTGAAGGTTTTTCCATGATCTCTCCCTGGTCTGACTTCTGTCATGCTTGGATTTTTATACCAAGCCTTGTAGCACCTCACTCACAGGTAGCTTTGCTAGTATGATAATCTCCACATCACCTCAGGTAATCAAGATAATCACAGTGCAGCTGTTCTTTCCTTATTTCTTCATCCTCAGACCTCACAATAGGTTCATTCTGCTACGCCCTGTCTAATTTTTTGCCCTTGCATGATACTAGGCAAGCAGTGGCCGCTCACATCCCAGTGAAATCAGCCTGTTCCCAGGTGCCTGAACCTCTCTCCTCACTTATTATCTCCTGTCTTGTCCTATTAATTAACTTTCCCAATTACCTGCCCTGCTTTCCCAACTATCCCTGATCATGCAAGAGACACTCGATGAAGCAGAGGTGAGTCATTGATTAATCAGTCAGCACTTCACAGAGTAGGGATGAAGGGTGATAATTGTTCTGTTATCCAAAACCAGGGTGAACCACAGGTGTCTCCAGAGCGTGCCCATCTCAGACACACCATCCTTGCTTCTTTTCCTCCTGCCCCTGCCTTCCTCTCTACATCTCAAGCTTCAAAATTTTATCTCTCTATGATTCTCTTCTTGCCAAATTCCTCCCCTACACACACACTCCCCAATTTTCTTAACTGTTCACAATGTAGATCACATTTATCTTCACATTTGCTATACATGTTCTGCATACCACTCTTGGCTTTTCTTATTTTCTATGTCTTATGTCAAAAAATACTATGATTCCCTTTTAACTTTGTGTGTGGTCTTTGATTGATTTTCGATGTGGGGAAAGGATCCGTGGCTTTGGTAGGAAAAGGTTGCCAAGTCTGTCTGAAGAATTCTTAGGAGTGTGTACAGGGCAGAACGTGGAAGAGCAGATGCTGGAACCTGTTGGAGGGCATGGATGGAGACCAGAGTTAACCCAGCCAGGGCCAGCCATACCCTCCTTCCTAACACAGAATATATTCCACATCCTAAAAGAGATTGCCTTAGCTTCTCCATGGCTGCAAGGTGAAGAGCTGACAAGGAGCAATTTGGACGGAGGGCATCAAAAGAAAAGAAAGAGCTTCTGACATCATCCCTGCAGCCCTGACTTTCTAGAGCCTGTTTTCCAGAATCTGTTCCCTCTTCAACCACAGTGCCTCTGCCTCCTGTTTTCTAGCCCATCATGGTCACTACCGGATCACAAACAAGGAAGCGTTGAGAGGGTCCTCTGCGGTCTGCTCATCACTGAGGCCCCGTGCCAGGTCCCCGTATGTGGTCCTTCTCCTCCCATCATGAGCACAACAAGGAGAACTCCCTTCCTCTCTCTTTCACACACATAAAGTGGATGGCCGAGCATGGTAGGGATTCTTGTAGCGAGGGCACAAGATTTTGAAAGAAGAAAGAGCACAGGGAATGAGCTTCTCAATGAACAAAAGGTGGTCTGACTCGTGGGCCATGGATCATAGAAACCTCCAGCTGAAGCCTGATTTGATCTTGAAAAGGCACCCACCCACAGATGTCTGAAGAAGCTGCAGAAGTGTCTAGGCTTTACACGGAGTGTGGCCCCACCAAAGGGCCCTTCTTCGACTCAGCACTACATTCACATTTTCGATTCACATTCTGTCGGCTCCTACCGGCTCTGCTGGAAGTGAGCCTCGGTGGTCCCACCCTCCCCTCTAGCCCACCCCAGGCATGGACTCATGCCAAATGCTGGCTGCATCATCTTGGTTTGCCCCTGCCTTGATATTCTGGTAATGTCCAATAAATACAGATACCAAGAGCCGGCTGAAATCAATTCAAGAAATAGTTCATGAGTTCCAACTGTATCCAGCACAACATACCATGGATCACTGTAATCACGAAGGGTACAGAGGAGAGAAAATCTTGGGACACCCACAGGTGGTTGATCCCAGGGGGGTTGGTCGCAGCTGTATACTGTTTTTTGACTTTGTCTTTCGTTACAGGTAGTCGCATCTGCGTAGTGTCCTTTATAAAGTCTTAGAAAATCATGACTGCGTCCAGTTGTTTAGGGTTCCCTCAAAGTGAAGGACACTAGTATTTTAGATTGTTGCAAGAAACCCAGAGACTCTGGAGACAGGGAGAGCTCTTAAGTCTGCTTTTTACACAATAGAGCTTCATACCATTATTCTATATATAATCTTTTTACCAAAACACTGTCGCCTGTTTCTGTCAACAAAAGACCTCTTTGTTTTGATAGCCAAGAAAAGCCTTAAGCTCAGTAGAGACAACAGAACAGGATTTTTAAATGACAAAATGTAAGGGCCAAAATGCCTTATTTTTGGAATGTAAATTAGAAGGCTTTATTTCTTTAATATGACTGTAACCCTCAGTTTTGATCAACTTTAGGGTTTTTCTCTTTCTTTCTTTTTTTTTTTAATGATATCCATTCAGTTCTTTGGAATGCAGCTCAGGATAACCATAGCTTTTTTATCTGGCTACAGGGTAGGCACAAGTGAGGTGGGAGGTGACGACTTTCCCACACTCTTGAGCCCTCTGAACTGTTGTCTTTTTTTTTTTTTTTTTTTAATATTTATTTATTTATTTGGCTGCGCCCGGTCTTAGTTGCGGCACTCAGGATCTTCGTTGAGGCGCGCAGGCTCTTTTAGTTGCAGCATGCAGGATCTAGTTCCCCGACCAGGGATCAAACCCGGGCCCCCTGCATTGGGAGCGCGGAGTCTTACCCACTGGACCACCAGGGAAGTCCCTGAACTGTTGTCTTTGACCTTCAGTTTCTCTGTATAATCTTACCCCTGAACATATGTGCTCAGATGTGCAAGTAGCTGAGAGCCTCTGTAACAGGACAGAAGTTCTCTGTCTGGGGATAGACAGTGTCCCTGACTCTTCCCATGAACTTGAGTACAATTCTAATGCCATCACCTGTTTACTCTTTCGTAGTTCCCAATATTTTGGAACCTTCTTGAAGACTTACCTTTCCACTGCTATCTTCCAAAGGTAGAGAGGAAGGCGACAGTTCCTTCAGAGCCTTCCCATCTCTGTCTCCACACTTCCAACTAGACAGGAAAAGTCTTAACCTGCCGCCCACCCAGAGGGATGCCTCTGTCACTGTTACACTGTGGGTATGAAGTTCATGGTCTCTCCTAGTCCATGTTGGCATGTATGTTGGGCCCTTCATCCCTTCCTTTTGGTTTTTATTAATAACAAGGAAACCACCACATTATAAGAAATCTTAGGGGCTTCCCTGGTGGCACAGTGGTTAGGAATCCGCCTGCCAATGCAGGGGACATGGGTTCGAGCCCTGGTCCAGGAAGATCCCACATGCCGCGGAGCAACTAAACCCGTGAGCCACAACTACTGAGCCCGTGTGCCACAACCACTGAAGCCCACGCGCCTAGAGCCCGTGCTGTGCAAAAAGAGAAGCCACCGCAATGAGAAGCCCAGGCACCGCAACTAGAGAAAGCCCGCGTGCAGCAACGAAGACCCAACGCAGCCAAAAATAAATAAATAAATAAATAATTTTTTTTAAAAAAAGAAATCTTAGAAGTGATCATCTCTATCCATTTGGTGACTTAAGAGCTGAGATAGGGTCTTGTTTGTTGTTGCATCCTTAGTATTTAGTATGATACCCCTAAAGGAGTGTTGGGTGTCCCCAGGCATAGGAGATATAACCCTCTAGATGTAAACCTTTTTTTTTTTTTCTATTGAAGGTACTTCCATGGTAGTTAGCTTAGAAAATATTTGTGAGAGGAAATAGTTCTGGGCTAGAATTGCAACCACTTGTAAAGACTCAGAAGGACCCTGCTTATCTCCCCAGACTCGTTGCCCACTCTCTTAGCTCCAGCCATAGGGAGCCACTTTGCACATGCTACTCCCTCTGTTTAGAACATTTTCCTCTCTCTTATCTTACTCTGCCCTCACCTTTGCCTGGCTAAGTCTTATTATCTTTAGGTTGTGTCTAGATGTTACCTTCTAGGAGAAACCTTCTGTGACCTTCCTCTGTGTTCCTGAAGCACCTTGTATTCACACTATTGCAGAATCACATGCTGTAACAGAATTGCCCACATTCTGGCCTACCTCCCCTAATACTTGTAACTTTCTTGAGGACAAAAACAGTTTTATTCATCATTTTGTCTGCAGCTTCTGGCATGCTATGTGGCACAAAGTACACATTTAGTTGATATTAGTTGAGTGAATGAATGAATGGTGTCCAAACAAGGAAGATATTGGTAGGCATAGATTTCTTCCCCTTCAGAAATTAAAGTGTAGCCAGAGACTTTGTCTGTGTCTGCACTGGATGCCGGTCCAAGCTTCTCAGGGGATCCCCCTGGGTGAGCGCCCCTGCCTGAGGCCCTCCCGAGGCTGCCTCGTGACCTGACTGAGCTCATGGCGACTCCAGCTCCTGGAGACCTGGTGGTCTCTATCCACCCATTGCTACCTAGTCCATTTGCTCTGCCTGAAGGACGTTCACTAACTGGCTGTTAAGCCTGATTCTACCCTCGGATGAAACCTGAGAGTCTGTACTGCTTGTTCTAAACAGCTTTCAAGTCTTGTTGGTAGCATGAGGCTCTGAAGTGGGTGCCATCACGCCTGCAACCAGCTCAACTAATCGAGGCCAGCTTACATTGGGTCCTGTTGCTGAGGGTGGGTCCAGTGTTGTCTCAACTACTGGGTTCCTGTTTTTTGGGGATGTGGGGGAGGAATGTCCCTAGCTCCTCTCCGTTGACCATTTACTTAACTCCCATCAAAGAAGGGACTTTCAAGAATTAAAGCACTGCAGTTTTCTGGTAGAAGAAACACTGTGCATTCAATAATGGCAAACAACTGTCCACTCACAATTAGAGGATGGTCTCAGTTTGCAGATCCTCCTAGTCAATACTCCTCCTTTATTCCCACCTTCTTCCTTTGCCCGTGGAACTGAAGCTCAAAGGATCCAGATCAAAAGGGAATGTGAAAAAAAATGAGGGTGGAGGAAGAGATGAGCCATGGAGATAAAGAGAAGACAAGGAGAGTGAGTGAGGAAGATGGGAAGATCAGGACAGAGTAAGGAAAAATGGAATAGGAGTAATAAGAATAAGAAGAAGAAACAAAGTGTAAAAAAGCAAAGTGGGAGACATGAACATGGGGAAGAATAAAAAATTTGAGTGAAGAAGCCATGGGGACCCAGAGAAAGTTGGTGAAAACACCTCCAGGAACAACCTGGAGAGAAAGAAGAGAGCGGAGAAGTGAGAGGAAGGAAGAAACCTGAGGTGAGAGAGGACTCATGCTATAACTCTCATATTAACCAAAAGGATTAATAAGCTCCCACTTATTGAATGCCACCTATGTAATCAAGCGCTGTGATAAGGCTTTGCACTTATAGCATAGTGGGTGCACTAGCCCAAAACTGAGTTCAGAGTCTGGCTGTTCATGGAGCTGTGGACCAGAAAACACATGGGCATCTGCACATGAGTTCACATGCGGGAGGCTGGGCAAACTTACATCTGAGCACAGAAGAGGCTCCACAACCTTGGGACCACCAGTGAATAACTAGGAGGGGTGGGGGAAAGGGTGATACCTTTTAAGGGTAGGAAGTTGTCTCAGGTCTTGCAGGCAAGCAGCCATGGCCTTGGAGCTCTAAAGATTCAGGCATGGATGCTATTATGACCACTTGGATACTCAAGGGCTGTGTAGTTGGAGAACCCACAGCTATCTTTTCTCATTTAATCCTGGTTTATAACAACCGTGTGATAACCTCCATTAAAGAAACGCAAGTTGCTTTCCCACTGCCACTAGATGGTGGCACTAGGAGGCCAGCAGGATCAGTGTGATGCAAAGACCAGGCTCTTTCCTCTCCACCCTAAGGCGTCTGCTCTGCTCTTCCACCTTTGGTGGTCAGAGCAGTGTGTTACAGGAGGTCAACCTCAGGCGGTCTTCAGGCAAAGAGTAGAGGAAGGAAATGTAGTATTGGTTGGTCCAGAAGCAATGACCCAGGCAGAAAGGGGCCTCTGGGAGCCATCAAGACAGATGGCAACACTGATCCTTTTCAGTTGGGCAGAGGAGGGGAAGTTAGAAGCTTGGACGAGGTGAGTAGGGATCCAGTTGCCACCCAGGATCAAACAACCTGGCCATACAGGTTGGCCTTGGTCTCCTCTACCTCTTGTGGACACAGCACAGGACTCCAGGAACTTTCTTTCCCTCACAGCTTTCCACGCGCACAGCTTAGCAAGAGCACTGCCCCTGAGCCTCTGAGCCAGGGCACCACAGTCTACAGGATTTGTGGAAGTTTGTTTTTGTCTTGCAGGGGCTTTGTCCCCATGTGATTCATTAACTGACCCATTGCTCCTTAGAGCTACAGGGAGCCTGGTAGTTCAGGCCATTAAATCCCTTCTGTCGGCCTAATTCACAGCCTGACATCACAAGCCTCCCAACATAATCCATTTGTCCTGATTTGATTTTTTTCAAGAGGCTTCCTTGGCAGCCAGGTTTTCTCATTACGAATATGATTCATCTGTATGGTAATTCCCATTAGAATTAGTATATCAGACCTGATTCATCTTTGGAAATATTAAGCCAGAAGCATCATTTCAGAAAGGCCTGTTACATTCACAGCCAGAGGGAATCTTTGCAAGAGATGCCCCTTCATTCAAGTAGCATTTGTCGAGTTGGCCCTGTGCTGGACTCTGAGCTAGGGGCTTTGGGGAATATAGAGACGATAGGACTTCACCCCTGCCCTCAGGAGCTCCCATTCTAGAAGGAAGATAACATAGACATGCATGTTTATGGGATGGATAATATGAGAAGTGCAGTCAGAGATGAAAGGTAACATGGTCTCATAAAATCTCAGGTTCTCAGACTTCAGCAGGAATCAGGATCACCTGGAGGACTCATTACAACATGGATTTCTGGGCCCCAACCCCAGAGTTTCGGATTTAGTAGGTCTGAGGTGGGGCCCAAGAATATGCATTTCTAACAAGTTCCCAGTTGATGCTGCTACTGTTAGTCTGGGGACCACACTGAGCACTTGGCTCTAAGGCTTCAGTTCTTTCTCCACTGCCCCCTCTCTTCACTGCCTGCAGTGCGCTAAGCTGTGTGCTCCCTGCTGGGGGCAAGATGTTGAACAAGACATGACAGGGAGGGGATATCTGTGTGTGTATGGCTGATTCATTTTGTTGTGCAATGGAAGCTAACACAACATTGTAAAGCAACCATACCTCCATAAAAATTAATAAAAATAAATAAATAAATTGTACCGGGGGGGTAAAAAAAAGACCTGCCCCTGCCCCCCGGGGAACTGACAACCTGGAAGGGGAGTAAGCAGTGACTTCCACACTCTGCAGAAAGTGCCACTATAGAGTTTTGCATGGGGGCAGTTGGAGCACAGAAAAGGTAATGCTTAGTTCTTGCTAGAGCTGGGAGAAGACTGCATGAAGGAGGCAAAATCTGAACACAAGGGTAAACGTGGCTTGGAAGAAGTTATGTGGAAGGGTATTTCCAGCCGCTAACTTCCCAGATTATCAAATGTGAGGGACGTCCCCTCACATTCCTTCTTAAATGTTTCCTGCAGTAATAAAGTTTCGACTTACGTCCTGCAGAATCCGGTGGCATAGCTCGTGTTCATTGGCCTGGCATTAGCAAAGCTTTTATTTCTGGCTCTCTGTAGCTCTCTTTGGTCAGCGTCTCGTGCATGGTCTGAATATTCTCAGTAGAATGGCATTCTCCACATAGGCACTTGAATAGAATGTAGAGTCAAGAGCAAAGGAAGCAACAGCCTGCTACCAAAATCTTCCTCCCCATCCCTACCAGTCGGGTCTCCAAGCTGCCTCAGCTACCACCCCCCACCCCATGACAGCCTCACTGTTTTTGTTGACGCTTTAGGAAATTCGGCAGTTCTTACACCATTGCATTTTGTTTAGACACACACGTCCATCAGAAATCAAACTTCCAGCATCTTCAACCATCTAGAACACTGCTTCTGGATTCCAAAAGTTAGAAAAGAGGCCCATGAGACCAGTTAAAGGGGTTTGCAAACCACAGCTCTCACACTTGATGCCATGTGGGAGGCTCCTGTGTTGCTACCCATCCTATTAACTCTCAGTTAACACAGTTCAAATAAATATGATTATTTGTTTTTCCAGCTCAGACTACTTTAAGAATCACATTATGGGGAGGATAAGAGTGCTATTAGAAGTAGATATATAGTCACTAGTGAGAAAGGACAACTGATATTAAAGGAGAACACTGATAAGTAAGAAGGAAACTGGAGACCCTAACTATACACCAAATTCAAGAATAATGATGATCAAAGTTATCATTAAAATTAAGGTTAATTAATATCCTCCATCCCCCATTTAAGAAAGCTGAGAAGTATTGGTCATCAAACAGTAACACTAAGAGGGACGTAGGGATAATGTTAGTTGACCCCTTCAAGTTAAAGATAAGAAAACTATGGGAGAGGGGTGGGTTTCAGTCACAGGACAGAGTTTGTCTTTTTTTTTTAATCATTGTTCTCAAGCATCTGCCATAGTCTCTGTAACTACAACTCAACATTTGTTGAATTAACCTGAATTAGGAAAGTCAATATGTGAATCCATATCCTGTTTTTTTTAAGCCCCATTATCCTTCCAAATCATCATTTTCATGAAAAATCAGGATGGAGACTAGATCTAATTAAACATGCTCAACTCTAAGCCAATCAGCAAATGATAATGGAATAGTATTAAACTATTGGTAAATTTCTCAGAACAAGTCACATTTGGTTAGTAGCAATCAGATCCTCATCTGGCTACAGCTACTCTGAATGTTTTGTAAAGAACTGGTGCCATTGCATGTGACTTCTGTATCTGGTGTTCAGCAAATACAGGTGACAATACAATATCACCTGTGGTTCAGATGAGTCCAATAAAGTCATGACCCTAAAAGCTAGAGACTTCTAGCCAATTTCTTGGGGAAGATATATAAGACATTCATTAATTCAATTAAGAACTATTTATTGAGAAGTTATAATGCCAAACACTTCTAGACACTGGAGGTAGAGCAATGAAAAAGGAAATAAAGTCCTTATGAAGCTGACATTCTAGAGGGAGGAGACAGACAATAAAGAGAGGTGGCAGGATCATTACTACAATTAACCCTCTCTCAAAAGTGGTTTCTTTGACAATTGTAGTATAGGATTCTCTGTTTGGTTTGGTGGTTAGCAGCACCGGCTGAGAGATGGAGAGTCCTGATGCAGAGTCCCAGGTGTGTGCACACTAGTTCCTTATTTTTATGTGGTGGTAATAGTGGGATCTCTTCCTAGAGCTCTTCTGGAGTTTCAATGAAATCATATCTCAGTGCTCAGTGCCTGCTTCACTTTAAGCACTCAATAAATGTTGCAGTGATTACAAGTAGTATTATTGAGTCAATGGACACCTAAGTAACAAGCCTCCTTCTTGCTGAAAGATTTCAGAAGGTATGCCATCAGATTTTGGAACATCATGATTTTCCATAGCTCTGACCCTAGAAAGATAGCTTTTGAAACAGAACAAGTACAAAATTGACTCCCCTTGTCAAGTATCCCTTTGACCCCAGTAGAAGTCAAGTAAAGACAAAGCCCTTTCTGGCTGTATAGAGGAAGGAGCTTTCCTCCTGGGTGAGTGCTGTGGACACAGTGTGTCGGTCTGCTTCATGTCTTTCAGTGCACTCCTTCTGAATTACCCAGCTCTCTTTAGCCTTGGATGTTTGTTTTGTTATGTTTTGGGTTTGAACTCCATGTCCCAGTGCTGGTTTCTTGAGTCACAAGGAACTTCAAATGTTTTCTTGAGTGTTGTCTAAGTATCGCTTGCTTTTCTGCACGTAACATCATAATATCAAGGTCATTCTGCTCAAACACAGCACCTGCCATAATGGGAGTAGTATAATTCGAGGGAGAGGATCCACTCACAGTTCACAGTGGTGGTTAAACATAAGTGCTATGAGGGGCACTATTTGCAACATTTATCTATAGCTCTCTATATAAATCTTTTTTTATTGAAGTATAGTTGATTTACAATGTTTATATTAGTTTCAAGTGTACAACATAGTGATTCAATATTTTTATAGATTGTACCCTATTTAAAGTTATTACAAAATATTGGCTGTATTCCCTATGCATACAGAGAAAGACAAATACTATATGTTATCACTTATATGTGGAATCTAAAAAAATATGTATAAATCTTATAATTTCTAAGAACTCCACAATGGCCAACTATAAAAACCTTGACTCCTTTCCTTTCCTCATTCCCAGTGACTTCAGCAAGTCCTGTAGAGTCCATATCCAAAATATATCTTGACTGTTTAAAATAGTCTGCAATTTTTAATTAACTTATTTGGTCTACTTGTTTATTGTCTGCCTTCCCCACTAAAATAAAGCTCTTTTTGCTGTCTGCTGGATCCCCAAGTCACTGGGCTTGGCACAATGTATACGTTCAATAAATATAAATCAATTATTGAATGAATGGATAGACACACATCTGTTTAGCAAGATTAGATGCCTTGTTGTGATGTGTTGATTTTATCTCAAAAAGGATATTGACCCATATAGGGCAGTAGTCTCTCTAGTTTTCAGCATCTTCTATTACCACATTAATCAAGTGAGATAAAGTTTATATTTTTTTTATCTTGTAATTTAAAACTATAAATCTCCATATAAAGGAAACATATTTGATCATTCATTAGTCATAACTTGACTGTTTTCCAAAGTAATTTAGGGTGATCATGAAAGGAAATATCATGAATAAAAACAATAACAATGGCAATGTTAACATCACTTAAAACTCTTGCCAAATAATGATGTTTTCTTGAATCCCACTGTTTGGGCTTTGGGTGTGACCATGTTTAGTGCAATGGGTAAAGCCGGACTACAGAGTTGAACAAACCCAATTTCCACCCCAGCTCAGCCTCTTACTAGCTGTGTAAAGTTGACTGTGTTTCTCCACCTCTGTAGGCTTACTGTCCCCATCTGCGAAATGAATCAATCTCATAGGGCTAGTGTGTGGATTCAAATCTCATACAAGGAAATACTCATTATTGTGCCCAACATATCATCATTATGTAAGTTAACTTTTGCTGTGTAACAAGGCACTCCCAAAACATAGTGACCTTTACAACAATCATTTATTTAGCTCATGTTTCTGTGAATTGGCTGGGTGGTTCTCCTCGTCTGGATGAACTGATCTTTGCTGGACTCTCTCATGTATCTATGATGGCAGGTAGACTGGCCCCTGGATGATCTAGGATCTAGGATGGATTCACTGTACGTCTGCCTGTTGGCAGGCTGTTGGCAAAGGTGACAGGAGTGACTGGGCCATGGTCTCTCATCCTCCAGCAAGCTAGCTCTGGCTTCTCCACATGGTAGTTGTCTCAGAATTCCTAAAAGCAGCAAGAGAGAGCAAGCTCCAACACACAAGACTTCACTTGCAGCATGTTTACTAAATTCCCATTGGTTAAGCAAATCACAAGGCTGGCCTGGAATTAATGAAACAAATAATTTATGGCCATTTTTTTAGTCTACCACAATCATCCTTATCGCCATCATCATAAAAACCAATGTTTGTTGAGCATTTACTAAGTGGCTGTTCCAATCATGTTACTATGTTTATCAAAGCTTGTAATTCTTGGGGCTTCCTTGGCGGCGCAGTGGTTAAGAATCTGCCTGCCAATGCAGGGGACACGGGTTCGAGCCTTGGTCCGTGAAGATCCCACATGCCACAGAGCAGCTAAGCCCGCGAGCCACAACTACTGAAGTCCGCGGGCCTAGAGCCCATGCTCGCCCATGAGCCACAACTACTGAAGCCCACGGGCCTAGAGCCCATGCTCTGCAACAAGAGAAGCCACCACAATGAGAAGCCCGCGCACCGGAACAAAGAGCAGCCCCTGCTCGACGCAACTAGAGAAACCCGTGCGCAGCAACGAAGACCAAACACAGCCAAAAATAAATAAATTTTTTTTAAAAAGCTTGTAATTCTTACCACAACTTTATGGAGCAGCTACTATTATATCCCCCTATTGGAGAAAAGCATACTGAGGCACAGAATGGAAAAGCAAATTATACAAAGTCACACAGCTGGGAAGCAGAGGAGCTAGGACTCAAACCAACACTCTAGAGCAACACTCATAATTACTGTTTTATACTGCCTCCTCTTCCCATTCTATGTACATGGGATTTTCCACAATTGCTTCTTTTTTTCAAGTGGATAATCTAATAAGAGGTTATAGCCTATTTTTAACATGTACCCTGAGCACTGCCATATCTACCACCACTTCATCCATATTTCAGCATTTTTCCAATAAGCACTTTGAATTCAGCTCATCCAGTATTGATATGAATGACATGTTTTAGTCCAGATGGTGGTAGAACCTTAGCTATCTTTCTGATTCTTTGTGGATGGGGTGTTAGCAGTAGTGATGGCAGCTCAGAGCTTTATTCTGGGAGCTCTTCATCTCTTATTTCTTCAGACAAGTTTGAGGGCTTGGAAACAGCTGATAGCAATGCTGAACAATTACTTAATATATACATGACATTTATATATGTTGGAGGTGAGCTGCAACAGCCCTTTAGAGGCCATGGCTTTCTCTCTGTATTCTCAGAAACTAGCACAGGGAAGAGCACACAGAGGACAGATTGGAGGAGCTCAGTACGGGTTTATTGTATGTATCTACCTCCATATCGATATTCCATTAAAGCAAGTGTCACAAACACATATACTAATGGTGACCAGATAATTGGCCAGGTGTGCTCACTAGAGAGTGATGGGGACTGGCACGAACTGGAGAACTGATGGAAATGCTCAGAGTTGCCAGATTGTTCCATTTTTCAGATGATACTCTAACTTCAGATGTGTATATAAACTTTCCTGATTTTAAAACAGTGTGTGTCAAATGAAGCAGGTCCCTTGGGTGAACCTGGCCCACGGCCAGCAAATTGTTGACCCCCCTACATTAGACACTTGTTGGCATCTCTCTGTTGTATCACAACTGTCCTAAAGGCCTGAGGAGGAAACCTTTAATAAGAATAAGGCAGGGACTTCCCTGGTAGTGCAGTGGTTAAGAATCCGCCTGCCAATGCGGGGGACACGGGTTTGATCCCTGGTCCGGGAAGATCCCACATTCTGCGGAGCAGCTAAGCCCATGCGCCACAACTACTGAGCCTGTGCTCTAGAGCCCATGAGCCACAACTACTGAGCCTGCGTGCCACAACTACTGAAGCCCATGCACCTAGAGTCTGTGCTTCGCAACAGGAGAGGCTACCGCCGTGAGAAGCCCGCGCACCGCAACGAAGAGTAGCCCCCGCTCGCCACAACTAGAGAAAGCCGCGTGCAGCAAGGAAGACCCAACGCAGCCAAAAATACATAAATTACTTAATTAATTTTAAAAAATAAGAATAAGGCAAAGATGGAGCACTGAAATGATAAGAGAGGCAGGACTTCGAGAAAGCTGGGTGATGGTCTATTTCAGAGATTCCACTGAGGTCAAGGATATGAGAATAAGAAACGGCCATTAGATTAGAGCAAATTATTCCATACAATGCTACATTCGCAGGCTATGTTCTTTAACAAAAATCCATGGTCAAATAACATGAGAAATACTGAAAACATTCAGTTAAACAAAATAAAATAGATTTCTTTACTCTGACCCTTTTATTGTTGTTAATATTTTAATAAGCAATGTAAGTCTTCAAAAGTAGAAATACATACTGAGTTTTTCAAACTTCCATGATCAAGGAGTCCTTATTTCATGCAGTTCGTCTAGGGCTAATGATTTGAGGAAGACACTTCGGGAAAGATCGATAAGGGACTGAATGAGACATTGGGACTCTCTGAAGGCATGGGATGGAAACTGGAACACATCGGGTAATGAGTGTGGCCGTAATGAGCCAACGGAGCAGCCTGGCAAGTAAAGAAAGTGGGTCAACACATTGGTAACTAGGAACCATCAGCATGTTAGTCTTTGTAAAATAAAAGCTTTTTAGGATCATTCCTCTGCTGAAAACAAATAGACAAGCAAAAAAGTGAACGGTTTCCCACCTCTGATGGATTAAACCTCTTTGCTTGACATTCATGGCTCTCCTTTATCAGGCCAACTGACCTTTCCAATTTCCCAGTTATTTCCCTACACTCACTCCCTGCTCTTAATACCTGCTCTGCTCAGTGTCCTTAGGACATATTCACTGTTCCAGCCTCTTCACCTTTACTTACCATGTGAGTTGCCTCCCCCAGCTGCCCCAGTTAGAGCCATGCCTGTTTTCCAAGCCACAGCTCAAATCTTCTTTCCCTCTGAATCCTTCTTTAGCTATCGGATCTCACAGTGGGTTCTTTTCCCTGAATGTTTAGAACATTTACTTCTGAAGCACTGTCTCGAGACTTAGTGTGTTGGGGATTGCCTGTATGATTTGGAGCTGAGAGAAGAAAATCACATCCTGAGCTCTGCAGCTCTCTACCCCCATTTGTCCTCACAGTACACCCAAATAAGGTTAGGATGATATTATCCAGCAGCATCTAAGAGCAAGGTTATAACCCCATCACAGTGAATTGCATAGACTGTGCTCTGTTGTTAAACAACCACCTGCTGCTCCTTGAGGATAGAGTCCATTCTCTTCTTGCTCAATAGTAATGGGTGCCATTTCTAGACACTAGACTGAGCACTTTATATGCATTGTCAGGGTGAATCCCACACCATCTCTAAGAAGGGGCATTAGTATCCTCTCTGGCTGGTCAAGGCATCCCATATACCTGACCCCAAGCCTGGGCTATTTCTCTCCCAGCACACCGTCTCCGTGGCCACACTGGCCACCAGAAATTTAATGACAGAGAATTAAAGCTAAAGAATCTGCACTCTGCCTTCAAGTAGCAAGTATATACCAGTAGGCAGAGGAAGGCAGAGTAGAACTCTAGTTAGGGTGTCAGCACAGTTTGAATATCAGGGGGGATTCTGGGTACATTCTAGGGTCTCCTAAGGACCCAGCACAGCTCAACAGGGGTCCTTTTGAGTACCCAAGGGCTCTAGTTAAGGTGAGATTTGGAGTGTGCAGCATCACGAGGGCGCATGCAGGGTCTGGAGGGCATGCAAGGGTCTTCCCTTCCCTGGCCACTCACTGGTGTCAACAGAGGGGGTGACCTCAATTTCCACCCTACTATGAGCTTTTTGCTTATCTGTCTTCCTTATTAAACAGTGAACTCTTTGAGGGGAGAAGCTGTCTTATTTACCCAGGCCTGACACATAACTGGTATATAAACATTGATATAATGAATGAATGACAAGTCAACCAAGGCAAGGTGCTCAAAGTGACATGATGGATACAACACAATACAGTAAACCTTTATTCCACCATCAGAAAGCTGGATTAACTCACCCATGTTTTCTTTCTTCCCTGTCGTTTATACACTACCCAGAAGGCTCTGGCTTCCCAGAGACCTTGACAAAACCCCAAACCTCCCAGAAATAATGGCAAACCTCATAATTTTCAGGTCTCATCTTCTAAATTAGATTGTGAAGTCCTGTAGCACAAGAGGTGTGTTACTCTTTGTACATGCCCCACATCTTTTATCTCAGTGCTTCTCACAGAACAGATCTATATAAATGCCTGTTGAACGACTGTATTGGAATGGATTGGAATTATGGCTGGGAGACTGTCCTAATAATCCTGGCTGGGAGACTGTCCTAATAATCCTATCTCCTTGAGATAATTCTTGGTGAATTCAGATGATGTGGGAAAGAGGAAATCAGGATAGTGGCAGAGACAGAAGGAAAGACGGAAGGAGGAAAAGTGGGTAGGATCTGGCAACTCATTGGATATGGAAAAAGTATTCAAAGACTTTGATCCAAGCTGACAGATTGAAGGATTACGCCCGAGAGAGAAATATAGATGTTCTCCTGCCCTTTAACCCTCTCATCCTTACTTCATTTTGAGCATGGAGGGAAGATTCCTCATGAATCAGTCTGCAGTGTTCCTTGGAGATAGATCTGGGAGAGTCACTCAGGAGGGTCCAGAAGGACAAAAAGGAAAGGTTTGCCCTTGTCCCGCTACAGATGAGCTTTATTCTGCTGAGGAGGAGGAGGAGAAATTTGAGCTGAATATATTTTTGGTTCGTACAAGTTGTAAGTGCTCTGTTTGATAGCAAGGTTGTTTGAATGGCCCATTTCATAACTACACATAACTTTCCCAAATAAATGGTGTCTGTAGAATGTTCAGGTTAATGCATGAGTCCAGTGTTCACGAGTGTTTGCACTTAGAGCGACTGAGCCTTCTTTCTTAATAAGTCATCTTGGCATTTTGTCAACAAGTTAATTTGCTTTTCTAAGAAACTAGATTAATACTTCCTGTACTTTGTGCTATTCACAGATCTACAGTGCAGTGAGAAGGGGAGAAGAAACAGAAGAGACAATTAGATCTCTTCTCCATTTCTTCACAAAGCTCCCAGCCTCCGAGACAGCCCATGAAAGGATTAGCATTGGTCCGTGCTTAAAGCAATGTGTCCAAGACACTGTTTGTGAGTATCGTGCCACCCTCCAAAGGACTTCCATATCTCAGTACATCACCGGCTCTCTCCTAGAAGCCACCACATCTTTAGGAGCAAGAAGTAACCTTCTCAATTCTTTTGGAGGATCCACCGGACGAATGATGCTGAAAGGTAATGTCTGAAATTTCACTTTTAACTTTTCTTCTTTGAATGCAGAAAAGAATCTAAGTTAACATTTATTGCAACTCCTGATGGAAAATTGAGTCCACGTATCAGCAACTTTTAAGAAAAGATAGCTGCTTTAAGAGAATATATAAAAAGATAGTCCTCTATCAAAATCCCTTAAGGTATAAACATTCCGAATGATAAGCATTAAGATATTGAAATTTTTTTCAAAAATGGCTAAAAGGCTATCTTTATTTTTTTAAGTTATTCAGATAAGTGGTTTCTCCTAGTGGTAGTCTATGACAGATGTCAATTATTGTAAAAAAAGCCTTGTAAACAAGTGTAGTCATGTGGTCACAGTGAAAACCAACCGTTTCATTCAAAACAGAGTGGAATATAGTTCTCGTTTCTACACAGAATCAGTAGGTTCATGTTGACCAGAAGAGCTAAAGGCCATCTTCCAGTGACTCCCATCTTAAAAGATAAGATAGGTGTCCTGCTGAAAAATGAAAGCCAATGGAAAATGGGATCAGAACTTCCCAGCTACTTCCCACAAGTAGCAGAAAGGCGAGTCAGAAATGGCAGTGCACCAAAGAACCTTGGAGATTTACGCACTGCACAGCTGTCACCACCCGCTTGGCAGCCTTCCCTGGCAGGAAGATGCCAGCCAGACGGGGACCATGCAGGGCAGCATTCCACTGCCTGGGGGCTGCCAAGAGCTCAATCTGACATCCGGCCACTTCTCTCAAGGAGAGCAGCTCTTGTCCCTCCACAGCAAGCCCCAGACCTGCGATTATCAGGCCATTGGCCTTCCTCCTTGATCCTCAACCTCCCCACTCCCAGCACCCCTTGGGCGGGCCCTAGAGGGGGTTCACACCTGAGTGGGTGCCATGTTGATTTGTTTTCTAGAGTCACCTTCACTTTTGTGGATTGGTTATAAAGAATGAATGAACAAAAACACAAAATGTGGGACAACTAATCCAAGAGACTAAAGAGGAGACACTTGGTTTCATATGTGTTTCATTCATTCAGCATATGTTTTTTGAGCCCCTACTAGGTGCTGGGTAGGGAACAAAACATAGCCCCTGCCCCCAAGGAACTTGCAGTCTCTAGGTAGTAGGCAGTTTCCCCTATACATAGGATTCAAGATTTCCCTACTCCAATGAGGCTCCTGGTAACTGCCAAGCTTACATTCTCCATCAATGCTCTTCCTGGGAATTTGGGCTGAGATTAGCATATAGAGTTGGCATTGCTTCAGTGCTTGTGACTCTATGTGAGGACCTTATCCTGTGAGTTAATCAAGCTGTGTTGATCAGATACCCACTCTGTGCCCAGCAGTGTGTAGGTGTTATGGGCGATCCTAATAAAGTACAAGTCAATTTACTCGCCTTTAAGTTGTTTATGATCCTAACGAGGAGGCCACATTTGCATGCACCAAGTATTCAAAGAACAGACTGCAGAGAGTTAAATGCCAAATAATGTGGAAGTGGCTCTAAGTGTTCAAAGAGTTTGGAGGCAGAGTTAATGTTCCATGTGACAAATGGCTTGGCCGCAAACAAACAGAAGTCAATAAAAGCCACTTTGTTTCTTCCCCATTAATTGCAAAAGGGCAGATCTCCAGGCTCCCCAACCAAGGCAGGCTGCCTCCAGGCTTACACAGACCTTTGGGGAGAAAAAAGGAGGCCACTGGTTAAGGTGTCTGTTGCCCTGATAATAACTTGATCTCAATTGCTCTTTGCCTGTCTGTATTCAGATCAGAACTCCTATCAGCATTCCCATCTCTGAGACTCATTGAATCATCAGCTAATATGTTATCTTTAAATGGGGGTTTTATGCAAGAGTTGGGAGTTTCTTTTACTTTCTGTGTTGCAGCTCTTTAATGGTTTCTGATATCCCTCTGTTAGTAGCTTCTGCTGAATAATACAATTAGCCAGTTGGCTTCAGCTCCAAGCTAATTTCTATAGCTCTGACTTGCTCTCTTGGAAACCTTTTTCAACTTCAGTGCCCACTCCCCTGAGGTTTTCAAAGTCTATATGTGCCACAGTGAAACATACATTTCTTTAACATGCAGTGAGAGATAATGTGCCAAAAAAAAAAATCACACATGGCCGTTCAAAGTCATGGAGTGTTTATGGAACCTATAGGTTCAGCATACTGACTAGTTGAGTCTTGAGCTCTGTTGGTCGTATACTCCAGCAGGGGGTCTAGAGGATATGCTTGGCTGCTGTGCAGTGCTTTTCTGCTTGTTTTATTGTTCACTGTGTGTCCTGTGGCCTTGAGTAGGCCAACAACTTTCAGCTCTCTGTCACCAATGAAAATCTGTGGGAAGTGTGTAACACACTCAGTCCCCAGTTTATAAATGACTTGTGTTCCAGAAGTTCATTTCTCAGGAGCTGTGTGTAACTTAGAATACTTTCCTGGAGAAGCAGTATTAAACGTTGTGATTTGGTTCCCAGACTCTAGTCCTCAAAAACCCGTTTAACCCATAACACAGTTGAAATCTACACACTTCCCGTGGAACAAAGAGAAAAACACAATTATTAGAATACTGAGAATCAGCCTCCAGGAAAAGAGCAATACAAGTGAGAGTTAAAAGACATTTCTTGTTGAGGGGAAATAATTTTAATTAAGATGAGTAGAGTTAAATTAAAACTTTTATGGAGCTTTTGTAAAGAACTTTGGGCCATTTCAGAGATTTTAGATGTTGGCATCTGTAGTTCTGTTGTTATGGTTAATTATCTTTTGAAACTCATATCTAACATGAAAGATTCAGAAAATTATTATCCCAGTAAGTTTTATTTCTTTTCTTTTAATGAGAGACTTATAAGTGGAATGAAGAAGGGAAAAGGAAGGCAGGGCAGGGTTTATAATTTTTTTCCCAAAGGGAAAGGATAAGGAAGAGGGTCAAAAAGAATGACCTCTTCCATAAGAGAGATCACATATGAAGTGGATTAAATGGAGTTGGAAAAGGTAGAAAAAAAGGAGGAGGGCAAAAGACAAATGCTGTATGATTCCTTTTATATGGGGCACTTAGAATAATCAAAATCATAGAGACAAAGTAGAATTGTGGTTGCCAGGGGCTGGTGTGGGGTGGGTATGGGAGTTACTGTTAATGGGTACAGAGTTTCAGTTTTGCAAGATGAAAGGTGTTTTGGAGATGGATTGTGGTGATGGTGGCATAACATTATGAATGTACTCATTACCACTCAACTATATTAAAAATGGTTAGGATGCTGAAGTTTTTGTTATATGTGCTTTACCACATACACACACACACAAAAGAATTGAAGAATTTAAAAAGGAGGAGGAACATGTTATGTAGGTCTTTGGTGCCAGGTCCATTAAGATGTTAGAAAGAACCGAAAAAGAAAAAGAAATATGAAGACAGCTTTTCACGTGACCTGCAGGTGCCCCAAGTCAACTTGTCTCCTGGAAGTGGTTATGATTACAAGATGAGGGTTGGAGCTGCCTATAGTAGGTGAGAATAGGAGGAGAAAATGTGCAACCCGTTCTTCATTATTCACAGGGCATTCACAGGTCAGGAATTGGTAACATAAGTGTTGATTAGTCAGAGTTCTGCAGCCTTGCAGCTTTACCACAGTCTACAGGATTCTGCTAACCCTCTGAAATCTCCATCAGCTTGCGCACCTCCAGTGGTACAGGTGGCTCTAGAAAAACAGCCAACAGTCAGTACATTCCTGGTTTTCTGCCTTCAGGACCAATGAGGATGGTCCATCTACTAAGTGGAAAGTTTGCCAAATAATGAGAAACATTTTCTGATGTGAAACATCGAAAAACAAGGTTATGCCCTTGATTACAAGGATGTACTGTCTCAAAATGGAAAATGGAGAGCTTACACCAGGGACTGTGTAAGGACTGTCAGGGACTTCCACTAGTTGAGTACAATCAAGATCTTTCTACTTCCCATCTGGTTCCCCTTCTCTTCCTTCCCATTAACCTTGTTAGAATCGCAGGACCAACTCTGTATAGCAGTGGCAGCCAAAAGAATTATTAACTTCAATAATCAGGAATACATTTTCTAAATCCACCTGCTTCTGTTTCTTTTTTTCCAATGTACTCCCTACTAAAAATTACAAAATCACAATAAAGTAAAAAGCGAGAGAAAAGAATAAGATAACTGATAGTAATGTAAAGCACTGAAATAGCAAAAGTAAAAAAAGTAGTGACAAGGAGGAGGATTTTTCAATATAAGGAGGCTAAATGTTTTCAAATGTGCATATTGTATCAGCCTATATAATAAATTTAGTACATTAAACTCAATTTCTCCTCAAATTGTTCCTAAGTAAGTTTGTAAATTAAAGGATTAAATATTTATGTATTACCAGGACAAAGCATAGTTACCCATATTTAAATTATGTAGTAGACAGTGCTCATTTTTAACCAGTTTAGGTATGTGTATGTATAGAATAGCTATTAATAAATAAAGTTATTCATCATATAAAGACTATAGATAGAATATCAATATGAAAACAAAAACTGCCCTACAAATGTAATATTCTTATTTGAAAATGGGGAATATTCTGTTTCTGATAGAAAGGTCTGATAAATTTTCAACTTATTTTCTTCTACTGCAATAAGTATGTTCTATTTGTGTCTTCTTCTAAAGTAAATGCCTTTGAGTATAAAAATAAGAAGTCCTAATAGGAATACACACACACACATTTGAACTATGTGCTTGTACCTCATAAATAATTTAGTTTATTAAGGCTGTCCTGGTTGACTTCCTCATAATCAAAACAATTACCCTTTACATGCCTACCAGGCAAGGGAAGGCATATCCATAGTTCTAATTCCAAGATTTCAGTGTATTTAAAGAAATCCTCTGACTTACTAGTTTTGTGATCTTGAAATTATTTCATTGATGTTAAAGTATGCTTTAATGTAACTTGGGGTATGTTTTTATGCCAGTTAATCAGCTAAAAAGTGTTCATTCACTGCCCACTATGGCCTAGGGCTGTGTCACCTCTGGGAAGAATGTGACAGATCACATCTGGAAGCCTTCAACTTGTAAAATAATATTTCTTACTCCAGAGAAGATGTAATATTAGGTTTCAGGTCTACTGAGGTAGCCCTTACTACCCTCAAGAGATTCATAAAGTGCAAGGCTAGTCAGTTGATGGTGGGGTCTGTAGCTCACGGGGCTGGGAAGTTTGGTAGGCACAAGACAAAAGCCCTCTGCCTTGGGACACAGGTGGCCAGGTGTCATCCAGGACTGTGACTCCATGTCGAGATGTACCTAAACATGCTCAGGTGTGACTGAAGAGTGTGACTCCACACCCATGCTTATAACCAGGGGGAGCTTCTCCAAAGCTCCAGTGAAGAGCGAAGTTACCTACCTCAGATATTACTGGAGACATGATGCTTCTTGAGTCAAAACAATTGTGTGTATTTTGGGGGAGAAAGAGGGTGAAGCAGAGGAATTACATTTATTTTTTAATTTTTTCAAGATGACATCCCCATTACTGATATCTCTGAAATTTTATTTTATTTACTCTTTATTAATTAATTTATTTATTTATTGGTTGAGTTGGGTCTTTGTTGCCGCATGCGGGCTTTCTCTAGTTGCTGCGAGCGGGGGCTACTCTTTGTTGCGGTGCGCGGGCTTCTCATTGCAGTGGCTTCTCCTGTTGTGGAGCATGGGCTCTAGGCACACGGGTTTCAGCAGTTGTGGTTCACGGGCTCAGTAGTTGTGGCTCACGGGCTCTAGAGCGCAGGCTCAGTAGTTGTGGCGCACCGGCTTAGTTGCTCCACGGCATGTGGGTTCTTCCCAGACCATGTCTCAAACCCATGTCCCCTCCATTGGCAGGCAATTCTTAACCACTGCGCCACCAGGGAAGCCCCTCTCTGAAATTTTAAACTCTTCCATCTGTAAAGAGAAAGTTGGGTAAAGGGAAGGATTAAAATTAGAATTATAGTAATAGCTGTGAACATTTTTTAGTTCTTGCTTGGTGCCAGGTATTACTCTGAATGCTTTATATGTGTGATTTCATTGACCATTCAATGGTCCAATGAGGGAGGTACTGTCTACTAATGAGGAAACTGAGACCCAGAGACATGAAGAAACTTGCCTAGGTGTACACAGATAGTCCGTGATAGAGTCAGCACTTGAAACCAGACAGCCTGTTGAGTGCTTACTGTGATTCAGGCAATGCACCAAGCCCTTCATCTGCATTATTTCATTTAGTCCTTATTGTGGGTTGACTTGTGTCCCTTGAAAGAAATATGTTGAAGTTCAAACCCCAGTTCCTACAGATGGGACTTTATTTGGAAATAAGATCTTTACAGATGTAATCGAGTTAAGATGAGGTCATTTTCAGTTAGAATCGGCCCTAAACCCAGTGACTGGTCTTCTTTATCAAAAGCCCATTCACTCCTCACTTACTACCCCATTAAAAACACAATCTCCTGTTCTTTCTGCAGTGGACCCCAGCTGGGCTTTGTGAAGAGAGAGGTCTGCTCGGTTGGAATAGAGACCTGGGGTGTTGACTGATAAGGGAAACTCCTCCGGGAGGGCCAGGGACAGATAGAGGGGCTGATGGTAACTGGCAGAGGGAACGGGGCACCCAGGTGTAAAGGCATGAGACAGGAAAAGGCACGGTGTGTTCAGGGACTGCTGGTCTACCAGGCAGTTCTGGCCAAAGCTTGGGGCATACAGGGAGTAAGTAGGAAGGCATGGGCTGGGCTGGGGGGAGAAAATAGGTCTCCATAGGGTTGTATTTCATGATAAAGAGCTTGGCTTTTACCTTGTAAGTAATGAGAGACACTGAAGGGTTCTAAGGAAGCGTGTGATGTGATCAGACTCTGTTTTTAGGAAAATCCATCTGGCTGCAGTGTGGAGTGGGGCTGCTCAGAGTGTCACCCTTAGCCCACCTGCATCAGAATTGCCCAGCCTGAGTGTCCAAAGTATAGCTTTCTGGGCTTCACCCTCAAACCTACTGAATTAGGGTCTCTGATACTTCAGGTGAGTATGTTTGGTGTGGAAGGTGGATGGAAGGAAAGAGCAGTGAGAACTGGAGGCATTTAAGAGGCTGTTGCTAAGGCAATGTAGGGTGCTGCTAGCACATTTAGTAATTGGTAAAAATTACGAAAAGACCCCCTCCTCACTCTCTGCAGAGTGATACAGCCTCATACCCACACATATCGTTTAGTGCACAGCATGTGGGCTGGATCTCGGACCTCCCCTCCACTCGGGTCAGGACTTTTGTGCAGTGCACAGACTGTTCACTGTACCAAAGAGTCTAAATCCTTGGGAAGCAGCAGAGAGGTGTAAGTAAGAGGTAGAATTAATAGAATGTGGAGACTGAATGGATGTAGTGGGGATAAAGGGAGTTAGGTTTAAGATGACCATGAATTTATCTTTAAAAAAATAATTTCAAATCCTTCCAATGTGTTACTAATGGCAAAAGTTAATAGAATTGTTGGATCATATGCCCACCCATCCTTCCCATCGCTTCAAGAAATCAAGAAATTAAGGGTTGGTTAAATCCTAACATTGAATTCAGAAAGATGGTTGGTGAGGACAGCAACCCCAGCCAGTCACTTGGAGTTCCTCTGTTTGAGCTGATCATAAAAATGTTAAGTCCTAGTTACAGAAACTCAGAGTGGGCCATATTCCTGAAATTCATTTGCAAGATAGTTATTTGAAACTCTATACCCAAAGAAACAGCAGCAACTGGATTCCAAGCCTTCCTCCCAAAGCTTGCTTACCACGTATAAAACTGAACTCATAACTGTTTTAAATCAAAAAGTCCTAAAAGGTGACTTTTCAATGTCAGTAAGCAAATGTTTTCCCAAAACAAACTGGAATAAGAAATCGCCAACATTACTGTTGGTGGGAATGTAAATTGATACAGCCACTATGGAGAACAGTATGGAGGTTCCTTAAAAAACTAAAAGGAGAGCTACCATACGACCCAGCAATCCCACTACTGGGCATATACCCTGAGAAAACCATAATTCAAAAAGAGTCATGTACCAAAATGTTCATTGCAGCTCCATTTACAATAGCCAGGACATGGAAGCAACCTAAGTGTCCATTAACAGATGAATGGATAAAGAAGATGTTGCACATATATACAATGGAATATTACTCAGCCGTATAAAGGAATGAAACTGAGTTGTTTGTAGTGAGGTGGATGGACCTAGAGACTGTCATACAGAGTGAAGTAAGTCAGAAAGAAGAAAACAAATACCGTATGCTAACACATATATATGGAATCTAAAAAAAAAAAAAAAAAAGTGGTCATGAAGAACCTAGGGGCAAGACGGGAATAAAGATGCAGACCTACTAGAGAATGGACTTGAGGATACAGGGAGGGGGAAGGGTAAGCTGGGACAAAGTGAGAGAGTGACATGGACATATATACACTACCAAACGTAAAATAGATAGCTAGTGGGAAGCAGCCGCATAGCACAGGGAGATCAGCTCGGTGCTTTGTGACCACCTAGAGCGGTGGGTTAGGGAGGGTGGGAGGGAGGGAGATGCAAGAGGGAAGAGATATGGGGACACATGTATACGTATAACTGATTCACTTTGTTATAAAGCAGAAACTAACACACCATTGTAAAGCAATTATACTCCAATAAAGATGTTATAAAAAAAGAAAAGAAGTCACGGCATTGATCCCGAAAGAGGAAGGTTTAGAGAAGGATAAAGAGCAGATGGATAGCCTTGGGGGAGTTAAGAAATACATTTAAATTGAAATGTAAAGAGAGAAGATTAAGAATAGTATTTAAAGCTGAAACATACAGTTACCAACAGAAAAATAAAACTAAAAAAATGTAACTTGCAGTAATGGGGAGAATGGGCCAAATTCCTCATCTTTCATCGAGGTGATTAAATGTATTCTTCTTGAAACAGAAGAGAATATATTTTTTTAAGTGGGATGAAAATCTTTTTTACAGTTAGGAGATAACTGCCAAAGAATAGACACAGAATCATGCAAAAATGGTTACCTCCAAGAGAGGCCTCTTACTTGTCACCTCCTATCCATCCTTACTATTTGAATGTTAATTTCCATGTGCACCTACTACATGAGTGATGTTTAAAAAGAGGCATTTGGAGCCTGTGTGAAGACTGATGGATTCAAGCTGCTTGTTTCCAATGGTATTGTTTTCTGCAGCCATAATGAAGACCATTTGGGGCTCACATTCAAATGAGAAGGGGGACAGAGGCTTTGTTGAAGCAAGCAGAGAGAGGGGCTCAGAATCAAAAAGACAAGTATTATCTGGGGCTCTCTTTGTCCTGTAGGACTCTCAGCCTCTGAGTTGCTTCTTGGTTAAAAGAAATTGAACAGGAGCATCATTCTGTCTTTTATTCGAGCCTTGACTTCAACACTGTGTCATCTTGAATAGGTGACTTTGCCTTTCTAGGCTTTAGTGTCTGCCACCATAAAGCAGGAATAAGAGCAACAACCTCATAGAGTTGTTCTGAGGATTAAATGAGATAATGTATATGAAGAACTTAGCATAGTATCTGGCATCTAATTTGTGTTCAGTAAATGTTGCAGTGATGATGTGATGCTGAGGGTGATGATGGTGGTAATGATGATTGCTGCCACCCTTTGCCAACCCCGTGAAATGCCAGCCCTCCACTGTTCTTTTTTTTTTTTTTAATTTTTATTGACATATAGTTGATTTACAATGTTGTAATAGTTTCAGGTGTACAGCAAAGTGAATCAGTTATACATATACATATACACATTCTTTTTTTTTTTTAGATTCTTTTCCCATATAGGCCATTAGAGAATATTGAGTAGAGTTCCCTGTGCTATACAGCAGGTTCTTATTAGTTATCTATTTTATATATAGTAGTGCGTATGTGTCAATCCCAATCTCCCAATTTATCCTTCCCCCGTCCCCCCCACCACCTCCTGCCACCTTATCCCCTGGTAGCCATAAGTCTCTGCTCTTAGCCAGGTCTCCCTGGCTATGGGCTCAGAGAAGTAACATCTTACGGGACACTTGAAAGGAGGTATCTAGAGGCTGGAGGCTGCCCCTGTGTATGGTTTTCCTTAGGACTCATGCATCAGGCCACTCATTAATTCATTTAACAAATATTTGTTGAGCATCTTCTATGTGCCAAGCACTGTGTTAGGCCCTGAGGATAAAACAGTGAATAAGACAAAGTCACCTGATAGTGGAGGAGATGGACAGGTATACATGCAATTTTAAGACAGTAAATAAATGCTGTAGTTGAGATAAGAACAGGCTGTAGGGGCTCAGAGGGAAGTCCCTGTACCATCTTGAGTGAAGTCTGAGGTTTCTAAAACCATTTTAGAGCCTGGAGAAATGTGAACATCTATTTAACCAAGGAAAACAAGCCCTCACCTATATTATGATGCTTCTGTTGTTTCAGCTTCATTCTCTGCTGATATCATCTCTCTTCCCTCCAGAGTAGAAAAGATGCTAAGCATTTATTCCTGGGATTGGGCACCATGTCTCCTAAGATTGGTATAAAATTTAGTGTTCAAGTTAGAATTTGTACATTTTTATGAAGATGAATGGATTACTCTTTACAATAAAATTAAATGAGATTTTTTTCAGTACGTGTACCTAATCCTTTTGAGTGTTTTAGATTGTTTAAAGAACAAAAACCTCATTTAAATGAGCTATGAAAATTCTTGTCCATGGGAACATTTATAGAACATAATGGAAAATGCTTATAATTTGTTTATAATAACATGTGGGTCAGTAGCAAATATTTAAGAGGAAAAAAAAGAGAAGATCTCAGGATAGTCTGAGTCATTATTTAAACTTCTGTCGGAATTGAGTCTTAAAACCAAGAAACTTAACTAGCACAGTTAAAGTAGTAAGAGGGCATTTTAAGAGTGTTTAGTTTTCAATGGACTAAATTCTAACAGAAGATTTTACCATCTTCTGGAAGGTCTACAATGTTTTGCCAACTGGAAATATGTACATATTTGGTATTTTAAGTCTTTTAGCTCTGTATTTCATTATAACAACAAACTTTTTAGAAAACAATTTCTATAATATTAATCCCATAAATGATTCTGTGATGGCCTGAACAAATGGATGCTTCAACCCCTCTGAGACTCTACCTGTGAATTTTACAGTCACCAGAAACACCCTTGGTAACAGTCGTGGGTATTTTACCCCAGTTTATACGCAGAACCACATTTTTACATTAATAAGCAGACATCTAAAATCCATTTCAAGCAGATATTGTTGTGGGTGATCTGAGAACATGGAGGGGAACTGAGAGCATTAAAACTTTCAGAGACTCTGGCAACTCACAAGATCTGAGCTTATGGACTGCCAACTCTAGAACCAAAACCTTTAACTGGGCTTAGTGGGGCAAAGCCAGCATTTGGTCCCAAGTCTGTCTGATTCCCAATCCAAGTTCTTAACCATTAGGAAACCCTCCAATTTTACCTCCCACTCAAATCTCAGCCTGTCCTGAGCATGTGTGTGTGTGTGTGTACATACATATATAAGTACAGCATGGAACCCCCAATTTGAACACAGGTCCGTCTGACTACAAAATTGATCACTTCTCTGTGTACCTGCTGCCTCCTTGACCTAGAGACCTCCAAGGACTTCAAGGCTATCTCAGGCATTCTTTGATATGGGTACCTATGTGGGTGGGTGGAAGGCTTTTCTCTTCTACAGCTGAGTCAGCAGTCATAGCACAGAATCAACCAAATGGGAGAGGAAGTCTCAGAAAATATTTGTTGAGTGAATGAATGAGTAAATGAATACCTGCACACAACTCTAGGCTAACACACAGTTACCTGTACTAAGTAAAACCAGAAAAGCACGTTTGAAGCCATCTGATTTGAACCTGTGAGCATCACCAATATCTAAAGTTAACTTACCAGCAATGGCTATTTTTCAAACATCATTTACAAAAATCATTTGGGCTGGTCCCAGCCCTGCTCAATATGTGACTAAAGGTACATGGCAGAAGACAGACCATCTGAGAGCCACACAAGGCATATCTGATCTTCACTGGCCTCTGAGCAGGAAAGTCCTGCCCTATCCCACAGTGAGGCAGATAGCCATGGAATGATTTCTCTCTAGTCTCGTTCTGTCACTGCTCTATATGCCCTCATACCCCTGGGCCTGTTGGCAAGTGCTCCTTAGGGCTTTATCTCTGCAAAGTGGACCCACACTGTTGTTGAGAAAAGAGAAAGGGGTAAAAAGGAGAGGCTCCAGTCTCTGCATTAGCCCTGCTTTGAAGGGTCTGGGGTCTCTTTCCTGAGCAAAGAGATGAGGGCACCTCCATTCCACAGCCCTCACGCTGAGAGAGGAGCCCCTATTTTCTCTCTGTCTTTGGGGAAGGCCCTCTTCTCTGTGGTCATCATACCCCAGCACACCAAGAACAGGCTGCTAGTGGTTGAAATTCAGTTACCTTGCAAATATTATTAAACACCTGCACTGCCAGGTATTAAGAATAGAACAGACATTTTCCCTACCCACATGGAGCTTAAAGACAAGTAGGGAATCATGTAATTACAAAAATAAATGACAAGTTGTGGCCATGGTACATGCTACCAAGGAAAGGGCCATGACTGTGTGAGACCCTCTAAAAGGGGGATTAAACCCAGGCAGAGACGGCAATGATGTTTCCACTGAGGGCTAAAGGTCCAATAGATATTAACTAAGAGAAGGGGAGCTGGAAGAGTGTTGGAGACAGAAGTAATCATTTGTGCAAAGGCCCCATGGCAGCCGGGAGTATGGCAAGTGTGAGGTTTGAGTGGAGAGTGGAGATCTGGAGGGTTCCTCAGGAAAGTCTGGAGAACTCAGAGTGACAAAGGCTAACAGGTATTGGGTACTCACTGTGGGCCAGGCACTCTGAGAAGTGTTTTTTTTGTTTTTTGTTTTTAAATATTATCTAATTTAAGACTCACATTTTTACACGTGAAAAAACTAAGCCACAGAGAGGCAAAACAAACTACCAGATAGTACAGGCTCTTGTTAAGGGCTCTTGTCTGTATCCCTAGGAGCCATGGAAAACCATCAGAGGGTTTTAAACAGAAGAAGAGACACAATAGGATTTCTCTTTCAAAAGGATGATTCTGACAAAAATCAACTAGAGATGCCCACACTTACACTGCCTCTCTAGCCCTCTTTACCCCCAAATAAAAATGTTTACATTTAAAACCGTCGAGGCTATTGAATCTGAAAACAAATGATATTCTGAAAGAGAGACGCAGCTTGTATGAGCTATAGTGCTGTGTTGTTGTTCTGAGGAGGTGGGCAAAGGAGGAATAACCTAGTAACCCAGCTTTCTCTACTTTCTGGGAACTGCATCCCAAGAAGTTTAGAAGACAGGCTATGGTGTGGACTAGAAAGGGGGATTGAAGACACTCCCCCCTGCAGGCCCAGGGGGACTGTTAACACTCCCCCACCCCAAGCCAAACTCACTGAGTGCTGAGTCATAGCAGTGTCTTGCTTTGACCAGGAGAGCAAAAACTCCCTTGTGGGCCAAATCCAGACTATGTGGCTTTTTCTTTGACAGCTGCAGTATTTTTTTTACATTAGGAAATTTTGCATTAAAATGTAGAGTTCTGGGGCTTCCCTGGTGGCGCAGTGGTTGAGAATCTGCCTGCTAATGCAGGGGACACGGGTTCGAGCCCTGGTCTGGGAAGATCCCACATGCCGCGGAGCGGCTGGGCCCGTGGGCCACGGCTGCTGAGCCTGCGCGTCTGGAGCCTGTGCCCCGCAGCGGGAGGGGCTGCGATGGTGAGAGGCCCGCGCACCGCGATGAAGAGTGGTCCCCGCACCACGATGAAGAGTGGCCCCCACTTGCCGCAACTGGAGAAAGCCCTCGCACGAACCGAAGACCCAACACAGCCAAAAATAAATAAATAAATAAATAAAGTAGCTATAAAAAAATTAAAAAAAAAAAAAAATTAAAAAAAAAAAAATGTAGAGTTCTGGCTTTTCTGACACCTCTGGGCCACCATTCTCCCTTGGCCCCTTGCACTGGCCCTGATGCATGCACACCCCCAAGCAAGACACACCAGCTCGCTCTCCCATATACCTGGCGCCGCCACTGGGTTGTCTCCCTCCCAGCTCAAGTCTCATTTTCTCACCCGTCTGACCCTGCAGACAGCTACATTTGTGTGCCCTGGATGGTATGCTAGGGAGGATTTCAGTTCATGGGTTTAGGAGGCTGGGCTGGAAGCAGGAAAGTCTTCTTTGAACCGGCTTCTGCTGGGGGTCTCATTCCAGGCACGAGATAAAGTACAGGGTGGGAAAGAGCACAGCGCCTGGGAAACAATGAGGAAGTGATTCTCAGCAATGATCTGTGGGCGGATACAGTGAGGCGTAAGGCTAATTTGGTAGATGTGGTCACAATTTGGAGAGAACAAGGTGAAAGTTTGGACCTAAAGCATTAGAAAGCCATCACAGGCTCTTAAGCAGGTTGAATTTTAGGAAGGAGAGACCAACAAAAACATGGTATAGGTCAAGAGCCTGGAGGTAGGACACCCTCGGAAGGAGGGAGAGTAGTAATTACAAACTTGCATGAGTATTCCCGGATCAGGAATGGTGCACTCAAAATAAAGGGCCAGAAGCCAGTGTGAACCCACGCAGTTTTCATTGGCACGGGGCAGTGCTTACCGGAAAAAGATTGGTCATGAAAATTTTAGCATCACAGGGAGAAAAATGAAATGTAATAAAAATTACGTTTGGTTAAGAATGGAGGCATTTTTACTATGACACAGCCCCACTGTGAAAATCTCTGCATCCGTGCCAAAGGGTGGCGCAGTTGGCTCAGCCCATGGGGCTGGGAGTGGGGCCTCCTCGGGCTTCCATAAAGCACAGATCTTGCCCAAATGTGGAAAACCTTTAGGGACATGAAAACCATGAGGGATCCATAGCCCTGATTTGAACCAAGCAGAATAAACAAACCCCTGCCCAAACTGGAACTCACTGGACGCCTTTCAGAGTTATCCAAGGGAAAAGGCTGGAGGCCTCAAGGGTCTTCAAGTGGGTTAATATCTTGTCTCACTGATTCACTCCAGTCTGATATAACTGCGTGCTCTTCGGTCTTTGTCCTTTTTTGTAGTGTCTCTCAACACCTCAGTTGCAAACCCAGATATGAATTGTGTTCTGAACCTAAAACATATACAGTACCTTTTTTTTTTTCTGCTAATGGGATGTTAAAGCCCAAGTTAGAGCATCTGGAAGTGTGTTTCATGTTCAGGAACTGGGTTGGAAAAGTTCCAGAGAGCATTCACATTTTCCATAGACAGGGTTTTGGTAAGTTCCCAACCTCTTAAGCTCTTACCCTGTCTCTAGCTCACCTCTAGGAAATATAATGTAATATAACACACTATGAAAACATTTGCTGAGTGCTGGCCATGGCTTTGTCCTAGCCAGGGATGAAAACAATGAAAAAAGGCAGTGTCCTTCATCTCTAGGAGTCATTGATTTAGTTGACAGAAAGACTGATGTTCGAATATGTGGTTACACTGTACTGTGACACATATGAGGCAAAAATTACTGATTAAGAGTGTGCACTTTGGTGACAGACAGACCTAAATCCCAGATCTACAACAGACAAGCTGTGTGACCTGGGGCAGATTACTTAACCTTTCTGTTAACTTAACCTTTCTAAGTTTTATCATCCTGCCTGTAAAATGGGGACAATGCAGATACTTGCCTCAAAAAATTATAACAGGATAAAATCAATGAACCTAATGAATATAAAGTGATTAGCACACTGTCCAAAACAAACAGAAAAAGGTGGAGATGGAGCAAAGAAGACACTCCAGAAATAGCAAGAACAGAGGCTTAGATCAGGATGGTTCTCGGGAGGGAATAGCAAGGGGTCAGGTTTGGCAGGAGGGAGGGAGCATGGAGGGGACTGTGGGAAATGGAGCTAGGGAGGGTGCCGTCGTCTGGAGGCCATCTGGAGCTGCAGGTGGCCCCTGGGTCAAGGCAGACCTCAGGAGAACGGGGGTCCAGACAGAGCTATTCCTGGCTCTTGCCCTCAGAGCTCATTTCTCCCATCCACCCCCATCCCTTCCCACGATTCCAGGCTGCATCAACCACCAACAGCACCTCACCTGCCTTGAAGGTCTTTCTCATCTTCCCGGTTAGCTCAGGTGGATCATGCACAGGTAAATTCCTTTTTCTCCTTCTCTGCCTCAGCCGTGAGAAAATTGGAATTTTTAAATGCAAACTCTTCCTTTAAAAAAAAAAAAAAAAAAGGATAGAAGGAAATGAGGGAGGAAAAAGAGATAGAAGAAGGGAAAGGGAGGGAAATGGATAGGGGATGGGATAGACATACAGATGTACAGTAACAAGACGTGTTCAGCAAAGCACAGACTTACTACCTCATATATCAAAAGTGGGTCACAAAGATCAGCCTTGCCAATGGATTCCATTTGAAGGACTTCCTGTTCTTCTCTTCCTTGCTTCTGTCTGAATGTCTGGACTTGGAGAGATTACACTAGCTATCTGAGGAAGAGTCTGCTTGCTGACATGGATGCCACATCCCTTCCAGAACCTTCTCATCCTCCACAGTGGGGGTAGGGGGGAGCCCAGTTCTTAGATTCCTTTGGCCTTAGGCTGTGTCACATTCCTTTGTGTTTATCAGTCTCTCCATCTGTTCATTCAGTGACAGTTACTAAACTCTCCTCTCTGCAGGTGCCCTGCTGGGAGGAAGTTGGAGATAGAAACATAAGCTATAGGAGGTCCAAACAACAGTACTGCAGACTCTGAAAACAGCACCAAGAAAGGACCAGGGCTACCCAGAGCACCTTTGTATCTCATATATCATACCCAAAGGTGACTGCTTAGTGTTTAACTTGGACATAAATTCTGGTGGTATTGTTTTGTTTTTTTTTTTAAGATTTTTTTTAAAAATTAATTAATTTTATTTATTTATTTATGGCTGTGTTGGGTCTTCGTTTCTGTGCGAGAGCTTTCTCTAGTTGTGGCAAGCGGGGGCCACTCTTCATCGCGGTGCGCGGGCCTCTCACTATCGCGGCCTCTCTTGTTGCGGAGCACAGGCTCCAGACGCGCAGACTCAGTAATTATGGCTCACGGGCCCAGCTGCTCTACGGCATGTGGGATCTTCCCAGACCAAGGCTCGAACCCGTGTCCCCTGCATTAGCAGGCAGATTCTCAACCACTGCGCCACCAGGGAAGCCCCTGGTGGTATTGTTTTTTTAAAAAGATTATTCTTGTACCTTTATTACTTTGGACCTAAAAGCAAAAAGCCTGCATTGCTTTAAAAATATTGTTATTAAGACTAATTTTTTCTACTGCTCAATTTAGTACAAATTAATGAGAAACCATGTATTTATGAAGTGACCTATGGTGGAATAACATAATTGTAATTTTGGCTCCTATGTTGAAAATGAATTTTTGATTATATGATTATTCAGTCTCTCTGAACCTTAGTTTTCTGTATCCACAAAGTGGAAATAATAGGCTTATCTTATAAATCAAAGCAATGTAGAGGCATTCGATTTGCTGACTCTAAGCCATTTATAAAACTGTAAGCTGCTGTTGTTACTGCTGCAAATAATTGTGATGGTAAGTAATGACTATGATTGTGGTCCTGGGTGTGGGTTTGTGAAGCCAGTGGGCTTATTTTTTGCTATGTCTGGATGCTTCTTTCCCTGTGGCCACCCTACTTACAATGAAACTCCATCAAAGCAGTGCTTCTCAAATAGTAATGTGCGTGTGAATCTCCCGGGGACTTTGCTGAAATGCAGATTTGGATTTACTAGGTCTGCGGCAGGGACTGAGATTCTGAGTTTCTAGGACATTCCCGAATGATGCAGCTGCTAATGGCCAAGACCCTCATGTTGAGTAGCAAGACTCTAGATTACCTCTGGAAGCCTCCTCAAGGGACCTTTCTGTATCTCATGGCTTCTGTGTCACGCACCTTTACCTAAGGAGAACTAACTCATCCTCTGAGGGCCAAAAGCTTGCATGCCAGGCCTACGCCTGGTCTTGGAGCGGGAAGGCCACCTGCTGCACACAGAACAAGAGCCCCATCCTGCTGCAGCACCCTTTGGTTGCTGCCACACAGAGGAGGCAGCCTTTTAAAAAATGTTCTCCTGTTTGTTTGTTCCACTTCCCCTTAAGCTCTAATCTTTGGCTCAGAAGGCATCTTCAAAGCTTGGTGTGGTCAGTTCACCAGCCTATTTGAGTCCGTCTTTGAACCCTGGGGCACTGGTCTGAGCCAATCAAGTCCCCAGAAAATGGATTTCTTTTTTTTTTTTTAAACTTTGGGTTTATTTTATTTATTTATTTATTTATTTATGGCTGTGTTGGATCTTCATTTCTGTGCGAGGGCTTCCCCCAGCTGTGGCAAGCGGGGGCCACTCTTCACCGCGGTGCGCGGGCCTCTCACCATTGCGGCCTCTCCCGTTGCGGAGCACAGGCTCCAATCGTGCAGGCTCAGCAATTGTGGCTCACGGGCCCAGCTGCTCCGCGGCATGGGGATCCTCCCAGACCAGGGCTCGAACCCGTGTCCCCTGCACTGGCAGGCAGATTCTCAACCACTGCGCCACCAGGGAAGCCCCAGAAAATGGATTTCTAAACCCAAAGGCACTTGCCCTATTTCTAAGAGCTACACGCAACTCAACCAGTGCGAGTAATAGAAACAATAATAACTATCATTTATTGAATCAGGAACTACATGCCATAAACTGTTCTAAGTGCTTTAGCCACACCAGCCCTCTTGCAACTGAAAATGTGGTCCCAGAACCAGAAGAAATCTTAGACCGCACCGAGACCTCTTGAATCAGAATCTGCATTATTTTAACAACAAAATTCCTAGGTAAAAATCCTGGGTTCAGTGCTAGCTATGCCACTCACTAATTGTGCAAACACTCTTTTCTCCCTTGCCTTCTGTCCTCAATCCCTTGGTCTCATTCAGTTTCAAGGTCACCTTGAAAAGACCCCAGGTCTTTCCCATTGACAAAGATGTTTGAGAGTTCTCTTTGGTGCCCAGGATTGGTGGTCAACAACTATAAGACTCAGAGTGGCCAGAGAGGATTCTTCCTGCAGAGAGAGCAAGGGTCCAGTTGGGTCCCTTCAGGTGAAGAGCTTACAGAGTAATTAGATATGATCCACCAGCTGTTAAAAAATAGAATCTCTTTGTATCATTTATATTTATATCTGTAACTGTAAACAAAAAGGAAGTCGCCCTGAAAGAAATAGCAGACCAGTAAGTAATTGGGCCTTCAACAGAATGAAAAGCCACATATCTTATGTGTATTAATGACCTATTCTCTCCCTTTGCCAACTCTCATGTGCTTATAAACAAGTAAATAATAACACATTCCTTGGGCATATGACAACCTCCCCAGAGTTCATGTGGAAACATGTAGGTCTTCTCTTAATGGCCCAGCCACTATACTGAGTGTTTTGTGTACCCATCATGTAATTCCCAAAGCAACCTGGTGAGGTAGGCTCATGATCCCCATTTCAAAGATAAGAAAACTGAGACTTAGGGGCCATAAATTGGTACCCCTACAAATTCCAGTTGCTTAAGAAGAGCTTGAGAAGGGGGAAGATAGCTGGTGGCTTTACCCTCTGTTGTCCTGAGCTATTCCCTTCTGGCCCCCAGCTTGCCTGCCCCAGTCCACAAACCAAGGCCCTGTGGTTAGGCTAAGTGGGTGTCTCTGTTTTAAAAGGCATTTTGGGGACTTCATAGTGATCCCACCCCCTTACAACTTCAGAGGTTTGCCAGAGTATTTGTCCCAACCACGTATGATATTTCACTTCTAAGGAGTTTAAGAAAACTGATTTTCCCCATCTTCTTGTTTCTTTACTGGTGTTTTGTACTCCTTCCAGCTGGGAGTTCACAGGAAGCTGAGCAGATGGCCTGCTCCACTCTGAGAGATTAATTACAGGGCTAAGCAACTAGAGAGTGGCTGAGTGGGATTTGGATTTGTTTCTGTCCCACTTCAGAGCCCGGGCACCTGAGCGCTCTCCCGCATTGCATGTGAAGCCTAGGGCTCCTCCTTCACCACCTCCTTACCACATGCCTCTGGTGGGAGGCGTGAGAATGAAGGTGCCCAGCGCTCCCAGGCATGCAGCCCTAGATTGCACAGTCAGAGCTAGCAGCACTCCGGCTCAGGGTCACGGATACAGAGGCTGGGCAGTCTGAACTGTTTATGTCCAGGTATGGGCACCAGTACCTCCTTTGTCTCTGCTGCTCTGACAGAGGATGACAGTTGTTATTCCAGGTCCTATGACTGTTTTATACCGAATTAGAGAGGAAATGACCTCAGGAAGGAATTATGAGGTCTCTCCCAGACATGATGAAACCTGTGTGTGTTTTCTTTCCACATTTTATTGGGCTGGCTCCGCCCTTCTTCCGCCTCCCACTGCCATCATGGACATCACTTCACGGAGCCAAATGGCCTTACTTATCCTCTAGGCTTTGGCCTAAGAAGGCTTTTGTGAGGATTACTCTCAGTATCTCACAGCAGAGGACAGTCAAGAGGCTGATGCAGATATCCATGCAGGTGGGAATTGAGAGAAAGCAGTGAAAATGGGATGGAAGGGTGTAATTCTGGAAATAACTGGTGGATGAATGGGTGCAAACTCAGCCCAGGACATGGAGGAATAACAAATGCCTCCAAGAGTTTGGATCTGGGGAAGTAAAGGTGGTGCCCTAAAAAGAAAGGGCAAAGTTAGATCCAATTTGCATAGCTTGACTCTGAGATGCTGGGATGTTCACGTAGACACTCCCAATAGAAGCATCAGGATTAGAGCTGAGTGAGGGGTCAGAACTGGAATTACACATTTGCAAAGTCATCTGCTTAGCTGTGATGGCTGCAGCTTGAGATGAGCTTTTCTAGGAAAGAGAGGTGAGAGAACTGAGACTGTAGAGTTCAGGCTCAGGAGCTGCGAGGAGACTCAGAAGCCAGTGCCGTTGCTGGAGAGGTTAAGAGGAGAGCCAAGATCGTGTAGTGTCCTGAGCCAGGACTCAGGGGAGGTCCATGGTGTGGGGCTTAGACTTGTAGATTACCAGGCTCCCTCTGCATGACAATGGCATGGTGATTTTAATGCACCAAATCATAATGTCCTCAAATCTATCATTAGCCACTTTGGCATAGTTTTGTTTTTGTTTTTGTTTTTCCTGTTAAAGGTGGCTTTGACTTTGTCAGCAAAGATCTTCTACTTAAATCATCAAACATAGCCAAAAAGCCATTAATTGCATAATTAAATACAAAGCAGTTCCTGTACAGCCTTGTCCACTACTAGATTAGATACATCCCATAGGTTGAATTCACATGGTAAGTACCTACTGAGTACTTGACTTGAAATAGCATTTGGTCAACAAGTGGGACACGGTGAATCCTAATGCCTTCCAGGTTTTGGTCCCATTTTAGTTGAAAAGGGGAAATGAGTTTTGAGTTTGTGCATAAATTTAACTCTGGTACCTAGAGTACAAGAAATGGTGAAGAGAATGGGCTTTGGAGTCAAATGAGGCTAAGTCAGAATCCTGGCATCACTACTTAACTACCTGTGAATATTTAGGCAAGTTACTTAACCTTTCTGCGTTTCTTCAGCTGTAAAATGGAATACTTAATCATAGTCAGGCCAGAGTTACTGATAGGACTAAAGGAGATACTTAATAAAACGTTAGCAAGTAATGCTGTCAGTACCATTAGTATTGCCTTTTATGGGAAAAAAAAAATCCAGGTCAGTATGTGTTTTTCTTATTAAGTGACTTTGACCTACCCAAAGTCTGGTACAGGTCAGTTCTGCAATAATATGTTCTAAATCAGAAATAACACGTACCAGTTTTCTTTTAAGTCATAGAGCTATTTTAATTGATGCTCATATCGTCACAGGTTGAAAATGTGATTATAATAACAATAATAAAGAGTGCATTTTCAACATGAATTTTTAAAATATATATTTCCTTTCTTTAAAACAAACATAATTTTTAAAAATATCAGAGTGTTTGTGATTTGGAGTCATGGTTACAGCCATGTCCCAGTTTGCCCTCTGTTCTTGTCCAATGTACAGGTCCAAGTTAGGGTCAGAACTGCAGATAGACAATAAATGTCTGCTGGGCTCATACAAAGCTCTTCTCAGTTAGACTGTGCTTACACACACAATATATTAATATAAAATGAATGTACAGTTAAGCATATGAAAATCAAAGTAATGCACTATATTAATAGAATAATGGATAACAACCACATGATTGTCTCAATAGATGCAGAAAAATCATTTGACAAAACCCAATACCCTTTTACAGTAAAAACACTCAACAAAATAGGAACAGAAGGGAACTTCCCTAACCTGATAAAGTGCATCTATGAAAAACCCACAGCTAACATAATGCATAATAGTGGAAGACTGAGAGTTTTTCACCTAAGATCAGGAACCAGACAAAGATATCCATTCTCACTACTTCTATTCAACATTTTACTGGCAGTTCTAGCCAGGGCAATTAGGCAAGAAAATGAAATAAAAGGCATCCAAACTGGAAACAAAGAAGTAAAACTATCTCTATTATCAGATAACATGATCTTGTATATAGAAAAACCTAAGGAACCCACTAAAATACTATTAGAACTAATAAATGAGTTCAGCAAGTTTGCAAGATACAAGCGCAGTCGTATTTTTGTACACTAGCCATGAACAATCTGACAGTGAAGTTACAAAAACTATTTCATTTACAACAGCATCAAAAATAATAGAATACTTAAGAGTAAATTTAACAAAAGAAATTCAAGACTTGTACACTAAAAGCTACAAAGCATTCATTGTTGAAAGAATTTTAAACGACCTCAATAAATGGAAAGATCTCCTGTGGTCATGGATTTAAAACTTAATATTGTTAAGATGGCAATACTCCCCGAAGTGATCTACTGATTCAGTGCAAACCCTATCAAAATTCCAGCTGCCTTTTTTGCAAGAATTAATAAGCTGATTCTAAAATTCACATGGGGGGCTTCCCTGGTGGCGCAGTGGTTGAGAATCTGCCTGCCAATGCAGGGGACACGGGTTCGGGCCCTGGTCTGGGAAGATCCCACATGCCGCGGAGCAACTAGGCCCGTGAGCCACAATTACTGAGCCTGCGCGTCTGGAGCCTGTGCTCCCCAACAAGAGAGGCCGCGACAGTGAGAGGCCCGCGCACCGCGATGAAGAGTGGCCCCCACTTGCCACAACTAGAGAAAGCCCTTGCACAGAAACGAAGACCCAACACAGCCCAAATAAATAAATAAATAAATAAATTAATTAATTAATTTAAAAAAAATTCACATGGACTTTCAGGGACCCAAAATAGCCAAAATAATTTTTTTTAAATAAAAAGTTAAAAGGTTGGAAGACTCACATGTCCAATTTCTAAACTTACTACAAAGCTACAGTAATCAAAACAGTGTGATACTGACATAAAGACAGACATATAGACCAGTAGAATAGAATAGAGATCCCTTGCATGTATGGTCAAATAATTTTCAACAGAGGTATCAAGACCATTCAATGGGGCAGTTTTTCAAAAAAATAGTGCTAGGAAAATTGGCTGTCCACATGCAAAAAATGCATTTGGACACTTGCCTAACACTATATATAAAAATTAACTCAAAATGAATCAAAGACCTAAAAATATGAAACATAGGGGGAAAGCATCATGACATTGTATTTGGCAATGATTTTTGGATATGACACCAAAGGCACAGTCGACAAAAGAAAAATGGGCAAATTGGACCTCATCAAAATTAAAAATTTTGTGATATTCGATATCTTATAATAACCTATAATGGAAAATAATATGAAAAATATATATATATAACTGAATCACATTGCTGTACACCTGAAACTGACATAATATTATAAATAAACTATACTTCAATTAAAAAAAAACTTTTGGACTTCCCTTGTGGCACAGCAGTTAAGAATCTGCCTGCCAATGCAGGGGACATGGGTTCGAGCCCTAGTCCGGGAAGATCCCACATGCCGCAGAGCAACTAAGCCCACAAGCCACAACTACTGAAGCCCGCACGCCTAGAGCCTGTGCTCCGCAACAAGGAAGCCACCACAATGAGAATCCCGCACACGGCAATGAAGAGTAGCCCCCGCTCACTGCAACTAGAGAAAGCCCACGCACAGCAATGAAGACCTAACACGGCCAAAAATAAACAAATTAATTAAATAATTTTTTTAAAAACTTTGTGTATCAAAGAACACTATCAATAAAGTAAAAAGGCAACCCACAGAATGGGATAAAATATTTGCAAATCATATATATAATAAGAGATTAATATCCAGAATAGATAAAAAACTCAACAACAACAAAACAACACAATTCAAAGATGGGCAAAGGACTTAAATAGATGTTTCTCAAAAGAAGATATACAGGGATTTCCCTGGTGGTGCAGTGGGTAAGACTCCACGCTCCCAATGTAGAGGGCCTGGGTTCAATCCCTGGTCAGGGAACTAGATTCCACATGCATGCCACAACTAAGGAGCCCACGTGCTGCAACTAAGGAGCTGGCGAGCTGCAGCTAAGACCTGGTGCAACCAAATAAATAAATAAATATTAAGGAAAAAAAAAAGAAAATATACAGATGGCCAATAAGTACGTGAAAAGATGCTCAACATCATTAGTCATTAGGGATGTGCAAATCAAAACAGTAAGATACCACTTCACACTCACTAGGATGGCTATAATTAAAAAAAAAAAAAAATTAAGGAAAACAAATGTTGACCTGGATGTGGAGAAATTGCCGGAGGAATGTAAACTGGTGAAGTCCCTGTGGAAAACAGTTTGGGCATTCCTCAAAAACTGCTAAACATAGAGTTATCATGTGATCCAGCAATTCCATTCCTAGGTATTTACCCACACAAAAGTTTTTACACGAATGTTCATAACAGCATTATTCATGATCGTCAAAAAGTGGAAACAATGCATATGTTCATCAACTGATGAATGGATAGACGATATTTGGTATATACATAAAATGGAATCTTATTTAGCCATAATAAGAAATGAAGTACTGATTCATACTATAACACTAACTAAACTTGAAAAGATTATAAGTTAAAGAAGCCATACACAAAAGACCACATGTTGTATAATTCAGTTATAGGAAATGAACAAAACAGGCAAATCCGTAGAGACAGAAAATAGCGGTTGTTGGGGGCTGATGTGAGTTAGGCCATGGGGAATGACTGCTAATGTGCAGCAGTGATAAAGATGTTCTAATACTGACTAAGATGACAGTTGTTCAACTCTGTGAACATACTGAAAAACCACTGGATTGTACACTTTCAAAAATAAATTTTATGGTATGTGAATTATATCTCAATAAAAAAGGAATGGACATACATAGCTCAGCAATATTTTAGCATGAAAGGATTTAACTCTTGAGACTAGTCTGACGTCTCAATGAAGTTTGCTGATAATGCCAATCTAGAAGGGATACGAATGTTCTTTTCGTGGAGGGAAGAGATGCAGAGCTAAGAACAGCAAATTTGGGGTGGGTAGGGGATGGCTTTTTTTAAACTGGGGAATCCATTACTACAATGTATGGCAAGATGTAATGGATATTTCTTTTCATATGAATAAATGAGGATATTTTGAAAATGTTTGATTATTGGTGGGCACCACACCAGAGGGTACAAGTTGCAGGTTATAAAAACAAAGCAAAAGTTTCCGTAGCCTGAAATGGTTTGATATATGACTAAGTCTCTCCATCTGGCTTCTAAGATCAAAGGCCCCAGAATTCCTTCTTCCTCTTTCAAATGATGAATTCATGATGATTAAAAACAGCTAACTACTGAGAGCTGAATATGCACTAAACATTTTACATGCATTTTCTCATTTTAATTTCCCTATCATCACGGTGACATGGTTGTAGAGAACTTACCCGAGGTCATGCCACAAGTCAGTGCCTGAGCTGGGCTACAGCCCCACACCTGTGTGACTCCCAGGACCTCACTCATAACCCCTGGATTATACTCTCTGTTTCCCTGTTTTCTCCTTCTGGGGGAGATTCCCCCCAAGAGTTTACAGCACTGGAGGTTCTAACCACACCAAGTAGGGGAGACAGTGGAGTAGAGAGGGAATACCCTGGATTGGGAGTTGGGGGCCAACTTTGCCAATAATCAGCTCCATGACCTTGGGCAAGAAGCTTGACCTCTCAGAGGCATAGTTTCCTGATTTGTAAAGTGTAGAAAATTTGTCCCAACTATCCCTGAATGTAGTTCTTCCAGCTCAAGCATTTGGTCCAAGTCCTGCTTCATTTACCTACCACTGGGAAAACATCTGATTGTCAGTTGTATAGAAACACTGAGAGAAACAAATCCTTCAAGTCACTGTAGGGTGGTGATTTGAGGAGCCTGGACTTTGGTGTTAGACTGACGTGGCACTGCTTGCATCACTAATCTCAGGGTGATATTGAGCAAGTTCTGTAACCTCTGTCCCCATCAGCTAAAATGGGTATAATAGCATAGGGTGCTATGGCATAAAGTGTTTGTGAGGACTGAGTGAGACCTCTTTAGGGAGCTTAGTGTAGTTCTTAGCATACAGTAAGTAGTGGTTATTATATATTTAATAATATTATAATTTATTTAGTGTTATTATTATTGATGGTTATACTTATAAAATACAGACACAGAATCCCTTAAGGGTAATTAGCATATGTTTAGGTAGCTCAACCAGATCAGACTCTGGAGTTAAGGTGGCCTGCTTGGGCTCTGTTCTAGAACTAGCCACATCTACTGGGTTGGCCATCAGGAATGTGCTGCTGGGTACAAGGGCATTAGATTGTCACTGACACTCCAGAGTTTCCCTCCTATTAACTTGCAGTCAGTAATGCCATTTTCCTCTTAAGCACGGCATCTTATTATAGCTTACCATGTGAATTTTGGCTCAATTAATTTTGTTTACCCAAAATCATCAGAAATAGATTGGTGATCAATGAGAGAGACTGCTAGCACATTTGGTTAATGTGCCGTGAAAAGAAAAATTACTGCTCCCTGGAAATTTCCCAGTGTGGGCAGGGAATTTTTCTCTCTTTCAATGTTATTGGAAGCATAATAAGCACATATAATGATATATTTACAAATTCTATCACAGTTTTATTTCTAACAATAAAAAATAGTTAAACATAACATTGACTACTAAAGAGCCATTAAGATCCAGTATTAGAAAACTAGTTTTAGAGTTGGGGAAATGTGCACTATAGAGTAAGTTGGGTTTTTGTTTTTGTTTTAAGTTTAGAAAAAAAGTATGTGTTCTGATCCTAATTTTGTAAATGTTATGTATATATATAGAAAAAATGTGAAATACTACAACAAAAATATTAGCAGACATTATCTGTGGGTGTAGGATTATTGATTATTTTAATTTTCTTCTTTATATGTCTCTAAATTTTTTATACTTTCACAGTGAGCTCATATTTCTTTGGAAATCAGGGTGCAGAGTTACTTTTTATTAATAAGAATTCTGTCAGATTTTTTTCTTCTAAGAGGCTCTTCAGTCCCATAAAGAGTTTTACCTGAATATGGTTTAATTCTCAATCTAGGCATATTGGTTTTTTCCTTTTTTTAAAGTAGACTTAGAAATAATATGCTTCATTGATTTTGTGAACTTGTAAAATCATGCAGTTTTGAGGACAAACCAGACACATTTGTTGCAAGATTGATTGTTACTCTGAAAACCAATAACAGATAATGAGAAAGAATCACCAGTTAACTAACCTTTCTCTAAATCCATTACTTCCCTGTTGAAAGCAATTTTCAACTCTGCCTGAGATTGTGTCTTTAAGCCAGCTCTGAATCTTTCATAAAATGAAATCAACATCCTTCCTCTCCTGTCTTATCTTATATAATTGGAATTGTATCACTCAAAGGCTACTAAATGTGGAGTTGATGAATCCAGTGCTTAAGTTAAAAAAATAAAGGGATTGTCTGCAAAATGAATTCAAATCAAAGAAAAATGTATAAAGTAGATATAATAAAAGTTTTTCCTACTTTCTTCCCTAATTGTAATTTGAAGAAACTTTTCAAAACCAGTATTGCAATATTTGGAAAAGATCTGAGCAGCTCAAATGCCAAACCAGTTTGTGCCCATGAGAAGATTAGAATTTTGTTCTCTGGATGAATTTTTCAGATACCATTTTGATTTTTTTTTAATACTGTCAAACCTACATTAGAAAAAAGTTCAATGAAACAGAACTGTGCAATATATAAACACTTTCATTAGTTTGGTGTGTACTAGACAGATATACAAACATATACCTACATTTATAAAATTCTTTTTCCTCCAATAGGTTCATATTCCATTGTTCCCAACTTGCTTTTTTTTCACTTAAATTTTCAATTTTAGTACCTATGAATTTACCTCACTTTGTCTGTATTTTTGCAAGAATTTCTGTCAGATAAAATCCCAGAAGTGGAATTGCTAAGACAAAGGGTATGCATGTTTAAGTTTTTGTTTTGCCTTCCAAGAAAGTCTGTGCCCATCACACCACCACTTACAGAGAATGAGAATGAAAAATAACATGTCAGAAGCAGAGCTATGTGGCAGGTTCTCCCAAAGGTTTTACCTTTGTAAATATATATATACATACATACTAAGCTACCATCAAAATATAATGCAAGTACTATATTCTATTTTTCATTAAAGTCAGATTCCTATAAGGTATAATCCTGCCGAACTTTTCAACCACCTCTCTCCCTACCCAGAAAAGACTCTGTGTGTGTGTGTGTGTGTGTGTGTGTGTGTAACAGAGAAAAACAGAGAAACAGACTCAGCAGGAAATCAAGGGAATCCTTCTCTCCTGCAGAAGATCTCTCAAAATGTTGACCATAGTAGATGGTAGACTTTTGGAGTCAGAGCTGAATTTTAGTTCCAGCCCCATCTCTTAGTAGCAATGAGTCTTTAGACAAATTGCTGAACATTTCTGACCCTCAATTTGTCATTTATAGAATGTCACGCTTGCCTGACAGTGTTCTTTGTAAAAATTAAAATGTTTTACTTCGTGCAAAGGACTAATAAACAGTGAGGCGCAAGAGCTAGGTGAGTAGCTCTTGTTGAGACGCCAGAAAAGGATTAGGGTGACCAAGCCAAGAGCATCCTGGATGGTAAAGTTTTGAAGACTTTTGCAGAAAGACTTGAGGAAATAACATTCCAGTTAAAATATGCTATGTAATACTACACCTTTCCAACCTCCATCCAGTATCTTCCCCTCCCCCACCCATATTATAGTAGTGTTTATCAGTCTTCTCTCCAAGATGTTCAGTATCAACAAGGATCTTTTCTTATTCGCTGAATCCCAATATCAGTGTAGTCTGAAACAAAACCTGGCACATAGTAGGCACTCAACGAGTGAATGAAGGAATTTCTGCTTAACCTTACTTAACCCCATTGAGATGTATTGGCAGCTAATAAGGTTGGCCCCTGGACACAGAGCACATCCATGGTGACTCAGGCTCAGCTTGGTGTAATGCCGAGTACTGGGCAAGGAGCCAGAATCTTCCGATTCTCTCTCAGCTTTTACCAGTTCCAGGGCTGACCACTCACAAACTGGATTCTTCAGCAAATCTCGTAGCAATTTAACTCAAGCTTTATGAAAAATACGGATAGCCATGCCAACCTATCATGGCTCCCTCACATTATGTAAGAGATTTTGTGAGATTACTTGGTAAACTCTATATTTGCGTATGAGACACAGCAGTAAAGACCTTTTGATAGGGACCAAAAGGCAAAAAGAGAAATCCATGGGAAGTGGCAGGTTTTGCTGAGCTCTAGGCCAAGCCCGAGGCTCTGTGTGCTGTGATAGTATATGCCCCTCGTGGGATTTATTAAAGGCTCTGAGAAGTCCTGCAGTTAAAATAGAAAAAAAGAAAGCTTGTTTAACTTTGTTTAACCCAGTATGTCTCTAAATTATTAACCAAGGAACGGTGTTTTGCATAAATTCAGTGTTACACACTTTGGAAAATACCCGTTTAAAGCATGGGAACATTCTTATGAATTTATAAGAAGGAAAGGAGAGGGCACTTTTGAGTTTCTATGTGCTCCATTCTAATGTAGTTGTAACGTAGTGATTGACATGATGGTTCCAGGCTGAACAAAGAAGGGAACTGTCCATGCTCTAGGGTCAAATCCTTACCTTTGGAGTTTGAAGAGTTCATTTTATCAGATCACTGCAAGTAAGCAAGCACAAGAAGTTGATTTATACTAACTGAAATCACTTGAGATTCATCTAAAATCCAGAATGATAATGTGATATTCTGCCGCTACATGAGGTTATATGCTGAGTGATCAAGCACACGAGCTCTGAAGTCAAAAAGACCCTGATTCAGATCCCAGCTTCCTAGCTTACTATTTTTGTGACCTTATGTGAGCCTCACATAATAATGCTATCTACCTCCTAAATTAATCCATATAAAGTGCTGAACTCGGTTATCAGGGAAATAGAACTTGAAGACACTGTGTCTCACAGTAAATTTTGCTAGGCTGTTAGAGTGTCTAGAGATACAACCCTATTCTACTGTAGAATAACTATTAACTGGAGAACATGGGGCTGAGAGCAAACATTGACGGTAAATGAGATCGATAATTATATTCACCAGAAATTTTCTAAAAATTCTTTCACAAGAGAAGAACTACGGTTGCCTGTGGGATTAATGAACTTTGCTCCACAAATAATGAGGAATGATCAGGGGTCACAGAGCTCCTGGGTCTTTAATCCGTCATAGAGTTGCCCATGTTGCAGAGAGGGATATCTGATGGTGACTTACAGCTGAGAGTTGGGGCAACGTGGCCTGTGAATAGGAAAGAGGAGATTAAAGGGGAGCTCAGCAAGAATGAGAGAAAGCGGGAAGTATTTTTAACAGCTGCTGTTTAAATGTGGAACTTGAAGAACACAAAATATGTCCCAAAAAGATTTCTGGGATGTTTCTTTGTGGTGCATGATACAAAATCCCCGAGTAATCCTGCTTTAAGGAAACCTACACTAAAGGTCTACATTATGTTTCAAGGTTTCTAACCTCAGATTTGTGTTTCCTTTGAGTATGATGCCATGCTTATATTGAGACACATGGGGCCACTACATTTATTCGAGTTACACCTACCAGGCTTCTTTTTCTTCTTTTATTCAAATTTGTTTAGGTCTCCTTTATTGCTATTTCCCACAAACCACTAGATTTTCCTTCATTCATTGTAACATCATGTGATTCATGTCTCAAGATACATTGTGATTTACAATATATCATCTTATGTTATTTACATATTTTATTACATTATCTCTTCTCTTGCATATTAGATAAGCAGCTGGTTCATAAGATTTGGGAGTTACTTTTATTTCTTTCACAGAGAGCTATGCTTTGAAATCCTGTCTTAGAGCTGGTTAATTCTGGGAAGACTTCCTATATATGACTAATTCCACTGTACATAAATTATCAGTGTCAGAAACTGCAATCTGCCTCTGTCATCATTCAGGCTACATTCTGACTCAATTTGGGGGAAATCTGGTCACTTTCTCAACCATTCAGCAAGTTGGAGAGTGAAGCCACGTAGGCTTGATTTGAGTACCTGCCTTATTTTAATTATTTTCAAATATGAGCTTAGAACCAAATATGATTTGGTATTCCAAATTAACACTGTGATCTAAGAACCAGGAGCTCCCAGGACAGACCTGGTTTCCATTTTTCTGTTCCATCCACAACCTTATTGGTTAATTAATTTGAACGGACTGCGTGGCCTGATTTTTGGATCAGAAGATATGGTCGCCATACTCACAGAGGAAGGAATCAGGGAAAGTAGACTACCCTTTAGGGAAGGTACGTAATGAAGGGTAAGGCTAGTTGGAGCTTAAGGGATAAGGGAAGTTTTACTGGTTTGTATTTAAGAATAAGGGAAACTAATATCTGTGTAGGCAAAGAAGAGTCAGTGGGAAGAAAGGGATTGAAGGTGGAGATATCCACTGAGGCAAAGTGAATTTGTGCTAAGGGAATAATTTTGAGCCTATGAATGAATGTCTTTGGTAGTTCTATCTAATGCACTCATTAATTTCCCTCTCGCTACCACCTTCTTATTACCAGTTGTGGAGCAGGGAATGAGATTTATTTATTTTATTTATTTAGATACATCTCCTCATTACCTATTTCTCCTTACTTGTATAGGTGGTTCTTTCCCTGCACACCTCCAGGTAAATCTCAGTAGAATCAGAGTCTTTGAGGGCTGAATGTTGGCAGAGCAGACCGTGAAGTTTTTTTTTGTTTTGTTTTGTTTTTTTTTTTTTAAAGGATTTTCTTATTTATTTATTTATTTATTTATTTATTTATTATTTTTGGCTGTGTTGGGTCTTCGGTTCGTGCGAGGGCTTTCTCCAGTTGCGGCAAGCGGGGGCCACTCTTCATCGCGGTGCGGGGACCGCTCTTCATCGCGGTGCGCGGGCCTTTCTCTATCGCGGCCCCTCCCGTCGCGGGGCACAGGCTCCAGACGCGCAGGCTCAGCAATTGTGGCTCACGGGCCCAGCTGCTCCGCGGCATGTGGGATCCTCCCAGACCAGGGCTCGAACCCGTGTCCCCTGCATTAGCAGGCAGATTCTCAACCACTGCGCCACCAGGGAAGCCCCGACCATGAAGTTTTGAAGCCTGGTGTGCAGAGGGTCCCTGGGTCTCCTGCGTGTTCACACATAGAGTGCATATGCCTATATGTGTACAGGCCTCCTCCCCCTACTGCCTTTCTTCCCTCTTCCATTTCAATTGCTGTGCCCATGCCCACCCGCATTTCTTTTCATGGTGATGGTTAGTCCTGGAGGATGAGGAAGCAAATGGTACATTTTACTTCACTGCTACTCTGCAGAGTGTCACAGTGAACTGGTCAGGGAATGGTGTGCTAGATCAGTTCTGCTTCTGAAAATAGGAAACTAAGCCTTCCCCTACCCCCAGGGAGTGGGAGGGGGCAGGCAGGAGAGATATCAGAAAGGTCTCCAAAACAGGAGAGATAGTGTAGAACTATTCACCAAGCAGAAACTTCAGTTGAGAAACCTATAAGACTTTGAATGGCTCTCAAGGAAATACCTGGCATAGGGGACACCAGCCTTGGTGTAACAGTGACTTTTGTTGCTTTATTTCAGAACGCCAGCCAGGCACCTCTATGGCCAATCCCAGTGCCCTCCCTTCAAGTTCAGCTGGGATCAGCAAGGAGCTGATTGATCTGCAGCCCCTCATGCAGTTCCCAGAGGAAGTTGCCAGCATCCTGATGGAACAGGAGCAGAATATTTACCGAAGGGTCTTGCCAGTTGACTATCTTTGCTTCTTGACCCGGGACTTGGGCACCACGGAATGCCAGAGGTCCCTGCCCTGCCTCAAAGCGTCCATCTCAGCATCCATTCTTACCTCCCAGAACGGAGAGCATAATGCCCTTGAAGATCTTGTGATGAGGTTTAATGAGGTAAGAAGCCACTCTGAGATGTTTTGTAATGATTTTTAAGCATTTCTCCTTTTAGGTTTGTTTGTTACTGGTATCTCGTCTACCTGTCTGTCTGCCCACTTCCATGATGACTGTTTCTTTTCCAGGCAATGAGATAGACACACTGTCGTCCTCCCTTTCGCTTCACTCCACCCTTCAGCCTAATTGAGCCCGCCTCCATCCCATACCATTACCATGTCCACAAGCCTTCTCCCTTTGGACAACCAGTATCCCCCCGCCCCATTTTCTCTATGCCCTTGCCAAAATATTCTCCCTGGGCCCATTTTCAAAGATTCTCTCCCTGTTCCTATAAGTGCTTTTAAGACCAGATGTCTCAATTTTGGGTTTGGCCGAGGGATCATGGGATCTGTCTAGCCCACTCTGTCTTCCACTATCAGACCTCCTCAGCAGAAATTAAACACTAATATACCTGGGTAAGGAGAGCTGGGAGGAACATGGTCTTGAGGGGCAATGAACCACCTCATTCCTGATCTCTGCATCCCATCAAACTCCTCAGCCCCAGAAAGTCCCTCCATGGCCTCCAAGGCCTTGCCAGAAGCGAGTTCTAAAGAGGACAGGTGTGACCAGAGTCTGGGAACACCTAGGAAGGAGGCAGTGTAAGAGCTCTAGGCGCTCACTGGGAGGAAGAGAGCCAATGGCTGGCCACCCTGTGGCCCTGGACCAAGGGTAAAGGACAGGATGGGGAGGAGGTCGCCATGCTGTGCTAGGGTCACCGGATGCTGCTCTCTCAGGCTTAGAGAACACTTTCATTCCATAGCATAACCCCACACCCAGACCTTTCTGTTCTATATTTTATTTCTTTTAGACTTCATTTCTTTGTCTTGAATACTAAAACACAAAACTTCAGTCTGTGTGTTTGGTGGTTGTTGGTTGGTTGAATTCCACAAATACAGTAATTTCCTACTTTAGTCATTTAGTAAACTACCTAAATGCTAAGAGGATGCTCCCATCCTAGTTCGTATATATCTCTGATTGACAGAGGATCAATCAGTCTTTGTTACTTAAACACTTAACAACTATAGCAGTTCACCTTGCAGCCTCCATAGCCTTCCAGTGATGACCCTGGTGATGGTTGTATCACAACAGTGATAAAGCCCAGTGGATGGAAAGTGTTAGAGGCTGAGCTCAAGCAATTCTGTATCCAGACATGCCTTGAGCATCATTCCTCAAAGGGAGATCCATTATCCATAGGAATTGCTAACATCCATCTAGCACTGTCATACTAATTATTTAATATGTGCCACTTATTTGTTCCTCACAACAACCCTGGGAGACAGATCCTTGTCATTGACCCCATTTTAGCAGTGGGAAAACTGAGACATGAGGAGATGAAGTTCTTCGCCCAAGGTCACACGGGTGGTAGGTGACAACAGTGAGACTCAAGCCCAGAGAGTCAGGTGTCAGAGCCTGGGCTTTGAACCACAACAATATCCTGCCTCTCGCCTGTATCAGGCTCATACTGAGGGTGACACCTGCTAAATTGCAGATTCCTGGTCCACTCCAAACTGAGTAAGACAGACTCTCTGGGAGTCCACATGAATGCTTGTAAACCACATGGCCCCCAAAGTTGCCTTTTGAAATAAATCTCCTGATGTTCTTGATTTTCCTTGCTGATAAAAACAGAGTGGAAAATGAAAGTTCCAGTAAACTGAGTGATTTTATTAGTGGATTTTACTGTATATCATGAATTATTTTAAACTTCCTGATCGATTCACTCAAACATCCTTAGGACCCTACCCTTATCCTTTGTCGCTATTGTTGTTGTTTTAAATTCCACCTGAAGTTAAAAGTGATTTGCCTGAACTTTACAAAGCTAGTTTTAAGTTAGTTTTGGAGAGAGAAAACTTGAATCTCTTCCATTTAGTACCATAACTTTGGGAATCAAAGATGAAACAGTGATTTCACTAATTCAGAATTAGTGATGATATGAACCACAGCTGGGTAAAGGCATGCTTGGGACTATCTCTGAAAATAGTTTAGCTAAGCAACTTCAAAACGTAGACAAGATTTCTGGGAAAACACTTCAACTACTTAAAAGAACAGTCTGTGTTCAAGTATTCTCAAGCATCTATTTTCATACATATTATGCATATGCCGATTAAAAATCAGTCTAATGTAGTCATTACACGCAGATCCCAAATGACCTACGCTAGGCAAAACTGGGAGAGCTAAATTCTAGTTGTTTTATATCCTTTCAGGTAAAAAGGCTTCATTCCATTGAAAGAGAATTCTTAAATTCAGATTTCACCTATTTAGAATGGTCTTGCCTCCAAATTAGCGTGGCTTTACTTTCTGTAAAGAAAAAGAAGAAAAGGAGCTAGCATTTAGGACTGGACTGGACATTGTCACTTTCTTTTTTTCTTTTAATTTTATTGGAGTATAGTTGATTTACAATGTTGTGTTTCAGGTGTACAGCAAAGTGATTCAGTTATACATATACATATAGTCATTCTTTTTTAGATTCTTTTCTCATATAGGTTATCCCAGAATATTGAGTAGGGTTCCCTGTGCTATACAGTAGATCCTTGTTGCTTATCTGTCAGTGTCACATTTTTTAATCCCACTAATCCTTATGACAGTTGTGTAAGACAGTTATTATCTCTGACTTACAGATGAAGAAAGTGAAGCTTAAACAACAAAATAAATAATGATAGTATTGGACTGTGGTCCATAGGATAAAATAAATATTCATGAGTCCATACTGATATAAATAAATAAATGACTAAATAAATCAATGGGAGGAGAGGGAGAGGTACAGCTCTTACTTATAAAAGATTTCCAATTAATAAATGTAGAAGGGATGAGGGAAATGAGAAATCACCATTTGGACACCCTAGCAATAAATTGTTACAGGCGAGAACCACTGATGAATGCTAAAATTATTGAACAAAATATGAAAAACAAGATATTTGCATAGTCTCAAAGTATCTATTCACAAAATATGTATTAATTACAAAAGGAAAAATAGAACAGTGGAGAACCCCAGTAGATACCCACCTTAAGTAAGTGCTCAAGGTCAACATGACCAGTAATAAGACATATTGATGTCTTATTACTGGTCACATCTCCTGATGTGATGCACTCAGAAGGACTAGATATAGTCTCTATGATGTATTTGCCCCCCCTTAAAAAAAATAACCTAAATCTAATCATAAGAAAAAAAAACCATCAGGCAACCCCAAATTGAAAGACATTGTACTCTTCAAAAGTGTCAGGATCATGAAAGGTAAGGAAGGACAGAGGAATCGTCAAAAATTAGAGGAGACCAGGAGTCATGACAACTAAACGCAGTTTGGGATCCTATTAGATCCTGGACTAGAAGAAGGATACTGATGGGGAAACTGGTGAAATTCTAATCAGGCATGTAGTTTAATCAGCATGAATGTATCAATGTTAATTTCCTGGTTTTGATAAAGGGACTATATTTATGAAAGATGCTAACACTGGGAGAAGCTGGGTGAGCTATGTATGGGAACTCTCTGTATTTTTGTAACTTTTCTGTAAATCTAAAATTACTTCCGAATTAAAAGGTTTAAAAAAATAGTGAAGCTCAGAGAGGCTGAGTCACTTGTCCAAGGTCACACAGTGGCTGAATGAATGTCAGAATCCAGATGTCTGTCTTTAAAGTCTATTCTCTTCTCAGCCAACTGCCTTGCCTCTCTACTTGTTACATTATCAAGTTTAAGTTTGTAGTAAAACCAGAATTTCTGATTTTGAATTTAATTAGCCTTGGTCTCCTTTCCCTCTTCCCTCCCTCTCTCTACTTCTGTTCTAAACCTCCTGTGCATCTACCCTTTTTCTACTCCTACCATTTCTATTTTTATCGAATTTCCTATTACCACTCATTCACTCATTCATTCATTCACTCAAGACTTATTTATTGAGTGCCTACTATGTTATAACCTTTTCTTTTTTAATTGGTGTGTCACACACTCTTTTAAATAAGAAATGAGCAATATATGATGAAAATTTACAACATTATTAGCCCATACTTTGGTTCTGTCAAAATTGGATGCACAAAATAAATGCACTTTCCTCAGTGGAAGTAAAATATATATTTTTTGAACATCGGAGAATCTCAAAGACAAGAGAGAGACTACTAGCTGCATTGCTAGTTACTTAGGAGAGAAGCGAATGCATTTGTTTATACATTCAGTCATTCAGTTAACATGTTTTCAGCACTTCTCAGAAGCAGGAGACCATGGTGGATAAGCACTAAGGGAAATGAGTAACGGTCTGAGGCTGCCAGAAGCTACCAGTCTTAAATTGTAGTCAGGCATGGGTACAAATCACTCCCAAGAGAGGCAGAAAATACGTGCAGTGTGAGTGGCACAGACGGTGGGAGCCGCGGTGTCTAGGTTGGTGATCAGAGCTCTCTCTGCTCCGCACTGGAGTTTGCGGCTGGGCCTTGAGTGATGGCTGGGATAGAAGGGGACCATCACGGGAAAGGGAAGGAGGACATTCCAGACGAGAGCACAACCAGTGCTTGTCATGAGCAAGAAAGATTCATGGCCTAAGGAGGCAGCTTGCCCCTCTTTGTCAGTAAAACCTGAGCATGAGCTAGAAGTTTCCCGAATTCTAACAACTCTTTACATAACGACTTAACTGTAATGTGGGGAAAGGGGAGAAAATCCCTGATGCCTCTCAGGCAATGTTGCTTAACGTTGGTTCTTAGGAAAATATGGTTAAAATGCAATTCCAAGTACAATCATGAAATAACTGAAAGTGTTTGGCTTACATTAAGGAAGGCCAGGAGATAAATCATTTAAAATCAATTTAGACTGTGGCTTGGAAGCAATTTGTCTCCCCATTTCCCTATCTCCTGCCCAATGTCAAGACTGGTGCTCACCAGAATGACTTCTCTTCATCCTTGCAAGTAAACAGAAGCAGGTACAAGGGGCCAGCCCCCAAGCCGGTGGTAGTCAAGGGGGCGCTGGGGGTGGGCTCGATCCTGCTCCACTTGGTTTGGGAGACAGGGCTTCCTGAACCCTTTTGATCTGGACACCTCTCTGTAGTCATATCCTTGATCTAAAGCTCAAGGAGCCTGTGTTCTGTCTTCCTCCCTTCAGGTTAAGCAGGCTCACTTCCTGGCCACCCACAATGTCTCTTGCTCTGACCGTCTCGAATCATATTGTCCTTTTTCCCTCCTCTTCCTTCCTCTCTCCAGCCTCTACCTGTAGTCCACATTCCTCTTGATCTTGCTGTTTTTTAATTCCTCTTCGAATATATTCCAGAGCCATTTATCTCTTCTAAAAGGAGACAGAGAGGCATTTTTGGTAGATAACTTTACCAAAGAGATCACACACTTTAGCACACGCATTTGAGAAGATATGAAAGGCAAATAGAGATTGAGGAGCATGCTTACTCCCTTTGCGTTCATGCCCTTTTCTTGCAAAGGGCTGTGATGGACATGGTTTGGGGAGGTGGTGTATTCTGGGATCACAGTTCTGAGTCACGAGTTCTCAAACCTTATGCCTCATCGATATAGCCTCTGCTCCTGTCCTGTTGTTCACCCACTGATGATCTTTGGGGTTGGAACTCATCATGGTCTGCATCTACAGTGGTCCTCAGGATCTGTCAACAGAGTAAATTTTCAGCTCCATAACCTACCACTGCCCACATCACTGCCAGACACTCTTTGGTGTAACAATTGATTTCTCTGACTGAGGGCTGGTTTTCAGCTTCAAAAGGCCATTAACAGGTTTACTTTTTCCTATGCCCTGAGGGAGCAGTTTTTCTTGTCAGGTGGGTCTTAGCAAGACCATTCTCTGGGCTCCTCTTTCAAACCAGCTGGTCCAAGGGCAGGTGATGAGGCCAAGATTGAACCCACAGTTATACTGAGACCCCAGAAGGCTCTGGAGGGATTCCACCTGGCTCTTTGACCCAGGTGACCTTTCTCCACCCTCCTGTGTTTGGTCAAACTAAGCAGTCATCAACCTGCTTCTCTAGCCACACAAATGTGGGCAGCCCAAAGTGACACTCAGTGCTGCTTGTTCCTTCCATCTGGTGGGTTTCACCAGATGTCAGCTCAATAGTTTAAAGGCCACCCTCTCTATAAAGAATGCCAAGGTGCAGCTTAACTCTCTGGGAAAGAGCATAAGAATAAATAAACCATCTGCAGAGAAGGGCTGTTTGGGCCTGTGTCCTTTCAGCCAGAATCCCTTAGGTACTTCATAAGAGATCCTGATCACTTTGACAAATTCCAACATCTAGAAGTCTGTCTGGTCGTAGCCAAGGAAAGACCATTTCAGCATAGTAAGGAAAAAGCATAACATATGATAATGACCAAATGTGTTCCTTCACTTGGTTTTAAATTTGTACATTTAACCATGTTAGGAAAGTTTCCTATCAAAGCTTTCCCCTCCCTCTTTTATGCAGAAAGCCAAGCAAATCATCTGTTCAGGTCTGCTGTACAAACTTTTTTCCTCATGTCTGAATACCCATGAGGTAAATTGTTAATAAAGCCCTCTCAGGGTAAGGGAAATTTCAGTTCACTTTGGAAAACCAGGTTTTTCCTTGGGAAAGCACGTCTCCCTAGAGGCACACCTCTGAGAGCAGAAATTGTATTCATTCCCCAGAATATTTCATGGTACATTCCCCGGTTAACAGAAATTTTAGTTCAGAAGTTTCTGGACTAAAAAAATACGGTAGGCAATTAAACCACAGAGACTCAGCTGTGCAGGGCAGGTTATTTGTAGGGGGCTTATCTGCCCTGGAGTCTATTGACAGCAAATCACGTTCGGTGGTTCTTGGCAATCAGCACCCCCAGGATTCTACTCACTCAGCGTAACACTAAGTAAATGATGGGGCTGGAAATGAGGAGGGGCTTCACAGCACACCATCATGCACGGTGCAGTTCTGGAGTCCTCTTGCCTGGATTCTAATCCATCATCCCCCACTGTGGAACCTCAAGCCCAGTACCTAATCCCTCATCTTTAGATGGGGATGTTAATAGTACCTACTTCACATGGTTTATATAGGAAGTCAGAGTGACGGCATGTGTGAGGCACTTAGTGAGGACCCAAGACACTCCTGGGTTCAATGTTGGTTACAAAACGACACTAAAAGTAACTGCATTTTCACAATAACTAATGATAATAGAGCCCACTACTTATTCTTTTTTTTTTTTAAAGGTTATTTGAATTTATTTATTTATTTATTTATTTATTTATTTATTTATTTATTTATTTATTTTTGGCTGTGTTGGGTCTTCGTTTCTGTGCGAGGGCTTTCTCTAGTTGTGGCAAGCCGGGGGCCACTCTTCATCGCGGTGCGCGGGCCTCTCACTGTCGCGGCCTCTCTTGTTGCGGAGCACAGGCTCCAGACGCGCAGGCTCAGTAGTTGTGGCTCACGGGCCCAGTTGCTCCGTGGCATGTGGGATCTTCCCAGACCAGGGCTCGAACCCGTGTCCCCTGCATTGGCAGGCAGACCCTCAACCACTGCGCCACCAGGGAAGCCCTGTATATTTTTTGATGACGGCCATTCTGACCAGTGTGAGGTGATACCTCATTGTAGTTTTGACTTGCATTTCTCTAATGATTAGTGATGTTGAGCATCCTTTCATGTGTTCGTTGGCAATCAGAACATTTTTTAAATATACACATGCCTGGAGCCAGTCCCCAGGAGATTCTGTGGACTCTCTGTGGATCCGTGGTGAGCCCAGGGATGTGTATTTTTTAAAAACTCCACAAGATAATACTGATGCCACCAATGGTTGAGAATCACTACTCTAGACCATCAGACACAGAGGTATTCAAAGAAAAGAACAAAGCTATATTCCAAAGCAAATGGGGGGAAATGATTCCTGTCTTTGGGACAGGAACTATTATAATAGTTGATAATTGTCCAAAGTAAATTTAAATAAATGTGATGACTTGCTTGCTTGCTTTCTGTTTCTTTCTTTTCGTCCTTCCTTCTTTCATTCTGTTTTTTTTTTTTTTTCATTCTTTGGTCCTAAAGGACTTGGTTTTGGAATCTTAAATATTCAAAATATTTTGTTACTATGACAGGATATTTTTATTCTTATTTACCCTGCTTAAAGCTCACATCATGTTTTTAGGATTTAGCCAACCTAGAAAGAGAACTGCCAAAGCCATTGACCCACTGGAGGCCTGTTTTATTCTGTCGAAAGCAGGCATCAAGTTACCACTCAGTCCTGGGGCTGATAGAAGTAAGAATGAGTCCAGTGGAAATTAGTAAATAGACAAGTAAGATTTTGACATACATGAGTAGTATTTTTTAACTGAAAATAGTTAACATGACTCAGAGAAGCAGTGTAGCATCTCCTCAAGGCCCAATGTTCTTTTCCATCAGACATATCACTTTAAATGACACTGAACACTGTGGGAAAGACCAGGTATGCTTTAGTCAGAGACTGGGATTTTGAGCCTCTCTCCAGGACTGAATTAACTGACCCTATTAGGATGTTTAATTCAACTCTCTGAAAAACCACTCTCTTAGAGATCCTTACTGCACATGTAGGAGCCAAGGAGGAATGTATTTATGCTTTGCTAAGAATCTACATTTGCCAAAGAGATTTAAACATTCATAAATCCAATTGCCTTCTCAATGCCTCCCCTTGGCTTTTTTCGTTCAACAGTTTTTTATTAAGTACCAACTTATATTCTAGGTACTGTTTTGTGTGCTGGGGATATAGCAAAGAACAAGACAGATCCCCTCCACACACAGAGCTTACATTCTAATGTCTAAAAGGCATCTCAAATATGGTCAAAATAGAACTACTGCCTTCTCACAACCCCATTCACATACTACCCAGTATCTTCCCTATTTATCCCCATCTTCCCCATCTCAACATCTACCTGGGTGCTCAGTCTAACAACCTAGGAGTCATTCTTGATTTACTCTCTTTTCCCAAACTGCCAACATCCAAACCATCAGCAGGTCCCATTTGCTCTACTTACAAAATACATCTTGAATTGGCCCACTCCTTAGCATTTCACCCACCACCACCTTAGAGCCAGTCACCACAGCACTCACCTCCAGTATTGCTTTCATCCTTGCATATCCTATAATCCAATCCAAGATCACCCAGCGGCCAGAGTGATCTTTTAGAAACATAAAGCAGATCAGGTCACACCCTTCCTGAAAATCCCCCAAGGTCTTCCTCTTGCATTTGGAATAAAATCCAAAATGCAGGGCAAGACCCTGCATGATTTTGCCCCTGTTGACTTCTCCAACCTAACTTTATACCATCCACCCCTCTCTCTGTCTCTGTTCCAGCCACACTGACCTTCATTCTGTTCCTGAACACACTGAGCTAGTTTTCCCCACACAGACTTTGCACTTGCTGTTCCCTCTGCCTAAAACCATCTTCCCCCCACTGCTGTCTTCTTCTGATCATGTCTCAGTTCAAAAGTCAGGGAAGCCATTGACTTGTTTACTTTTTTCCTTAGAAACCTGTTTAACCTCTTAATTGCTATATGTCTGGTTCTTTGCAAAGTGCCATTTACGTACTAGATGGTCAATAAATATTTAATAATAACTGGTGTTAGCAATTGTTTATTGAAATAGGAGCTGTTAGAAATGAGACAAACAAGACATGCCCCTTTGTTCAAGGAATTTACAATCTAGTTCTAGGGATATAAGACATAAAATATTGAATAAATATACATATTTAGAAAAAGGCAATGCTTTTCACGGGAGAAACAGTGGTTAGAGACATGCCATAGGTAGTGGAAAGAGTATGATTCTATTGCTAAGGCTGGTTTTGAGTGCAGGTTCTGCCACTTACTCACTATCGGAATCTAGACAAGTAAGTGATCACATAACCTGATTTCAGCTTTGTATTTCCCACCTGTAAAATAGGATAATTTTATCAACTTCACTTGGTTATTGGAACATTTAAGCAAGCTAATGTGTATAAGATCACCCAGCACAGGATAGGTACTCAATAAATAGTAACTAGCAGGTTTCCATGCCACATGAGAGGCAAGGACTGTATGTTCCGTGAGAGTGGAAGAGAGAGACCACACAGGCACATGTCCCTTGAGGATGACCAAGGGCTTCAGAGCCTTGGAGGTTGGGAAGACTTTTGCCAGGCACAATTATGAACTTTATCGTTGATGAAGTTTCAGAGGTTATGTTATGTTCTCCTATCTCCACCAAACGTAGGAATCTCTCACTTGCATATTCTTATCCAGCTTTTACTAAAAAACTTCCAAAGACAGAGTTCACTCCATTTTAATGAGCTTATTATGTTAATGGAGCGTAATTTGTTTTAAAATCCTGCCTTAAATCGAACTGAAATCTGCCTCCTTATAAATTCCGCCTGTTGCTCCCAGGGGACTAATAGAAATTGCCTTCCTTTGGTTTGGTTCTCTTGAGGTTGGACATTCCCCACATTGTCCAAACTTATATTATTTTTCAATATTCTTCTTTAAAATGAGTCTCCCTAATCTGTTCTGGACAGTGAGACTCTCCCCTTTTACAGTTGGGTCATTCTCCCGCTCTTTACTTTTTCCATCTAATTATTAGCCCCCTGAAGGTTAACTAAAACCCCTAGACTTTTAGCATACAAACGGCCACGCTTATCTTTTCTCTGTGCATAGGTTGCTTTGTTTGTTGTTTTCTTACGTGGATGTAATATTTTATATTTAAGTCTACTAAATTTTCTCTTTTGGGGCATTCAGGCCTTTCAAAATTTTTTTGAGTATTAATTTAGTTATGTATTGAATTAGCTACCACTCCCCATACTTTTTATATTCAGGCTTGATACATATGTCTCAAGTTTTTTAATGTAAATTGTGGGTAAAAATGTCAAACCAAATAGGAATTAATAGGAAGCCTTTTGGCACATTAGTAGGCTGCTCATCAGGTTGGCCTTGAACCATTTATCCCCTCCTTGCATAGTGTTTTCAAGCTAGATGTGAATTTCCTTAATGCAGTCATCTGACAGATGTTTCTCATTTTGTCTCTGGGTATAACTTGAGATGCTCTGTGAAATGATTTCTTAAAACCAATAAACATCCTTGGTATGTAAGTCAAATTATCCTCTAAATAGGAAAGAAAAAATGTGGTTAATTTGACAAATAGCTGTTTGAGGATGTCTAATGGTTATTCCGTTTATTCAGATAACAATGATGATGATGATAATCGCAATGATGGTGATAGAGAAATTAATAATGTAGCCACTGTTAATTCTGTGCCTTGCACTGGGCACCATGCCAAACACTTTACATACCTAATCACATGTGGTTTTCACGCAACCCTGAAAGATGTGAATCACTGCTTTATTTTACAAATAAGAAAACTGAGATTCAGAAATGCTACATAATTTGCCCAGTATCACATAGCTAGAAAGTGGCTAAGCTAAGATGAAATTCAGGCTTTCGTGACCCCAAAGCCCAAATTCTTTGTTGTATTGCTATACATGTAGCACTATGCATCTATCAATAGTTGCACAATAAACATTTGCCCCGGGAAATACCATGAATAAAGCAATGAGGGCAGAAAATGCTGGTTTGTTTGAGGGATCTGGGGAGTAACCAAGTAAGACTAGAGCAGCATCTCCCATGGTTGTAGTGTGGGATGTCCGTATGCATTCTATGGAAAAATATTGCCCCATGGTCTAACATATATGCCACATGCTGGGAAAACAGTGATAACTAAGTTTTCCTTTCTTCATTGCAGGACTTCTCAGGTCATTTATTGTGCTCATGTACACTGGGACTCTCTTAGAAGACAGTATGTCACAAACATACATGAGTATTGAGTACCTGTAGGCCTGATACCCATTATAGAACATGCTTTAAGAAACTCTGTCACATAGGAGAAGTAGGTGGATCTGTCACATAGGGGAGAAAGTGGGTCTGGGCCCTAATGCCTTAGCCTCTCAAAGCTGCTTGGCTACAGATCCTTTGAGAGCTGGAGAAAGAACAGGGAAGGAAGTGAGGATTCAGCTCCAGGTCAAAGCAGGGCAGATTCTGTGGAAGGTGGGGTCTTGGTCCCTCCTGTCCTGGCACATGGGTCTGAACCCCATGGATTTACCAGGTGAGACCCTAATCTCTTGATTTCAGATTTCATAAGCCTCACACGAACACAAGTTTCATTCCTTTATCGTTACACCTCATACTTTAAAAATTATACAGACACTAAAATCATGTATAAATCAACAGGATAGAAAACATGCAGCACAGGCCCTGGACAAAAGATGCAGCCAAGAAGTTTGCTGGCATTTCCAGCTTCCACAACAGTCTCTTCTATTCTCCCTCCCTCTCCCCACCCCAGGTACGCACAGCCGCCATGAGGCCCAGTACCCCCTCAACCACCCCAATTCATGTTAAAGTTGCCTTATCTTTTTGTTATGAGGCATTCTGTAATTTGTAAAATGCTGTTCTCTTCCATGAAAAGTAAAATCACCATATATTTGTGGCAGTTCTTTATTTGGATCAATCGAATATATAAATGCAACAAATACTCCCTGGAAGCAGAGAAAATCAAAATCTGTATATTTATAGTCCTTTGATCTAATACTGCCTAAAAAGCTCCCTATTGCTATATAAAATATGATTTTTAAAATCTTTAGCTGGAGAAAGTAACAGCCAATCTTGGGGGAAGTTTTTAAGGTATACTTAAATTAAAACCCTTAATCAAATGGTGACACATTTATACTGTGCTTTACACTTACACAGAGCTCATCACACCAGTTATCTCATTTAATCCTTATAGGGCCACTCTGATTTTGGATCTGGGGCTCCAGTCTGTCCTTCTGAGTCCAAGTCCAGGGCTCTTCCCCTCCATCACTGCAGCCTGTCACTCCTGCTGCATGCCTAGCATTTTGATAGATACTCCTAGTGTAACTTTTCCTAAACATTGTGCTGCAGAACCCTGGTTTCTCAACCTGCTCTGGAGGAGAACATTTTTTAAAAAATTCATGGTTCAGTACCTTCCAGAAACATCTTTGCAGCTTCTTTCTTCTGTATTGATATTCCCAATGCACATTAGTGTACTGAAGGCTTAAGAAGTCCAGCAATAAAGACACTTATAGTTCACCAGCATTTCACAAATGTATTTCACCTCAAACTTTATTTTCTTGATCTTTCTTCTAGTTTTGCAGGGCACACTGCTCTTAAAAAAACCAAAGACAAAAAACAGTAAGGAACAAAAACTACACATGTGAAATATTTAAATTACATTATAGTTGATATATGTTCCAGCCTTCCTCCTCTCCTCCGCCCAGGATGAGGGATGCATGTCAGTTAGGGGTGGACAGCTCCAAGATAGGTCAAATGAATGGCAAAGAGGTAGAATGGCAAGGGGGACCCTTTTTAGTGAGAGAACCAGCTTGATCAAATGTATTCTAGGCAAGATCATGCATGATAATGCATGATGGATTGAAGAAGAAGCCTGGGTGCAGGAAGACACATCAGGAGAGAGTCGAAGTAAACAACAGGAGCTGACAGGGAGCCTGGTGTAGGATGCTGGTGAGAATAAAGGGGAAAATGGCTTCTGATCACTTAGAAAAAGAATCCCAGTAGCGCAGTGACCCATTGAATAGGAAGGCTCAATGAAAGAGAAAGCTCAGTGAAAGAGAAGGTTCAAGACTGATTTCAGGCTTTCCAGGCAGGGCTTTTGGAATACAAGGGGCCCCTGTGACAGCATCTGGGCAGTTACGAAGGCTGTCCAGTGTGGTCAAGAACTCATGCTTTGATTCAGACATGCAAGTGTTCAAATCCTGACCCTGTTTCTTATTAGCACAGTGGACAAATTACTTTATTTCTCTGAGCCTATTTCCCCAACTATAGAAGGGGCAAGAGTATTTTCCTCATGAGTTGTGTAAAGGTTAAGTAAGATAGTGAATCCTTAGCTCAGAATAGTGTCTGGTGCATTGTAAGTGCTCAACTAATGTTATTTCTATTTTTACTGTCATCATCATCATCATCATCATTATCTTGTAAGGAGATATTCAAGTTGGGACATGTAGGTTTTAGGGTGAGAATAAATTAAATTAAATAAATTCAGGTGGGAAGTAAGCAGTGGGAGGTAGGAGCCAGGAGTTCATGTACTACGAGATCGAGGCTGCAGATACAATTTGGGAATAATCCCTACCGAAGGGATGGCTGAGCCATTAGAATTAATTTGCTCCCTAAGACATCAAGTGTGAGAGAGATCACGGGCTCCAAGGATCAAGCCTTGCTAACACCCACTGTCATGACAGGTAAAATCATCCAGTGAGAAGGAGAATGTGGGCATCACAGGAGAATCAGGCCGTGTGGGTGATGAAAACCAAGAGGAAAGAATTTCCAATATGAGTATCACATTATTCTGAGCCAAGGAAGTTGAGAAGTGCACTGATAGTCCAGAAGGACAGAATCAGATGAACAGATCACAGAATGACATAGCATTCCTTGCCTGTCCTCTAAACTGGGCACATCTGAAATGCAGTAGCCTAAGGCCAAATTTGCAGAAGGATTTCTACATACCAAAGCAGAGAGGACACTAAAAATTAAAAAACGTTGTACAAGCAACAGCTGAAGGAAGTTGTACTATTTTGACAAAATGGGAGACTTCTGAGGTGGTCAGGGTAGGTGCATTTCAGTATTTGAAGGGTTGCCATGAAGGTGAAATTGAGTTATTCTTTGTGACTTTAGTAGGCAAAACTATGGCCCGTCATTTCATCTTGGCCTTGGAACAGGCTGCCTTCGGAGGTAGTAAGCTTCCTACAACTGGAGAAATTTCACACACAGCCTGGGTTGGCTGGCTGCAAAAGCTGGGAAGAAACTCCTGGTTTGGGTTGGGAGGTTGTCCAAGATGAAACTATGGCCTATCCCACCACCTGTTTGTAGAGCCTATGAAGTATGAATAATTTTTACATTTTTAAAAGATTTTTTAAAATCAATAGAAAAATAATATTTTGTGATGGTTGAAAATGATATGAAATTCGGATTTCAGTGTCCATACATAAAATTGCACTGGAACACAGCCAGGCTTATTCGTTTACATATTGTCTACGGCTGCTTTCGCGCCACAATGGCGGGGCTGAGTAGTTGCAACAAAGATTGAATGGCTCACAAAGCCTAAAATATTTATCATCTGGTCCTTTAGAGAAGAAGTTTGCCAAAAAGTTTGAAATCATCCACAGGTCTTTTTTTCAACTGGGAGATTCTGTGAGGGAGAAAAATTTTTGTCTTAGATTTGGGTAGGAGGTCCTGGGTCACTTGGAGACCACCATCGCAATAGCCTGCAGGGATGGAAAACCAGGGTGCAGTGGTGAGAAAATGTAGATGATGGGGTGGGAATACTTGTTTGAGAAGTAACACAGAAAACAAAGGTGAGAACATAGATGGCACTCATCAGACCAGCACGGTACAGGGAAGGTATTTTGTCTGGGGATAGGAAGACATGTATAAGCTTGTGTCAGAAGAGAGACGTAAAAACTTTTCCTGTGCTTGATGAACCCAACGGTATTCTTAGTATCTGCTTTATTTTATGGCACGGTTAAACATATCTGTTGTAATATCTCTCAGCAAGAGGGGATTTTCTAAATGTTCTTGTTTATAAATGTGCAGAAAATTTTTGCACAGAGAGTCATGCTTTTGTTGGCCAAAGAAAGTGAACACTTGCTGATTTTCTGGCAATCCTAACAAAAATACTGAAGTGTATTTATACTCCGGGGGCCAAAATGAATTTCAGGATGACAGTGCTCAGATGTATAATCAGCCCAGCTTTCCTCTTCTACCTCTACGGGGTTTAACAACTTTGTCAAATCCCTTCCTCTGAAAGCCACTTCTGCAAGTGAGTTGAAACTAATTCTCTCTAGTGCCGCATAAACACAAGGCAGGTTTCCCTGCTGGGCTCTCAAAAGGTTGGTCCCCAACCAATGGATGAGCTAAGCAGGCTAAATCCATGGAAAGTGTGGTATGAAACTGTATTTTTTAAAGAGCAAAACTTTTACTGCTTTTTTACAGTGTGATTTCCTTATTAACCTTATCTCGTGACCATCACGAAAATGTTTACTTCACGCTGTTTTGAAGCATTATGATATTCCAGAATTTCAAGCCAGACACAGGAACTTAGTTACTGTTCTTATTCCAATCAAGGCAAGATAGCTAATATGTAATCCAGTATAAGTAACTATTATCTGTGCCAGTGAAGGAACCAGATATTCTGCTGATGAAAATCCACACAGAACCAAACATCCTACTTTGGCTAGTAGTTTTGCCATCCTTTCCCAGGAGAATTATGTGACAACTCTTAACAAGACCCACATTCATTCATTTGGTTTTCACATTTATTCCCTGCCCCTGTGGCAATAACAAGAGACAGCTCTCTGCTCTTCGTTCTCTAGTAGCTCCTTATTGCCAATCAAATAGTGTTCAGGCATTTTTAGCCGCATTCAAGGGGCTCTCCAACGGACCTGTCCAGTTTTCTCCCCCAGTAATCCCTTCCTGCCCCTTTCACAGGCATAAGCCTGGATGACTCACTGTTGTCCTCTGTGGGGAGTGGCAGGGACCCTGCAGAATTCCAGAGGGGAGTATTCACATAGTGCCCAAAACAGCAGCTCTGGATGAGAGTGCTGGCTCTGGGGTTTGAATTCAAATCCCAGTTCCACCACGTACTGTCTGTGGGACCCCAGCCAGTAAGTTTCTCAACCATTCTATACTTCAGTCTCCTTATCTATAAAAATGGTACTAATAACACCCACCTAACATGTAAGGTTGCTGCAAGAATTACAAGAGACCGTTTCAGGGAGTGTGTTTGCCACGGTGATCAACCTAGACTCAAGAGCTCAATAAATAACTAATGATGCAGATAATGATTCTAGGGAACCAGTAACTCTGGATCACTACTTTTAGAACAGATAAGAAAAATTTCCTTGTTTCCAATACTCTAACGTTTTAAGATCTCTATCTACAAGCTATCAAGAGGTTTGGGGAAATGGAGGTCCCCATTTTGAAAGTTCAACACACCTATGCGTACCCTTTGAATGATTGCAAATGTGGCAGATAGAGGTACTGATATTAGGGTTGGTTCTACTGTCTGTATCTGGATTCATAGAGTAGAGAAACTGCATCTAAAGTAAAGTTTTCTAACATTTTAAACTCATGTTCTCTTTCAAAATTAAAAAAAAAAACCATTCATATCCCCATTTAACATGATTTGAAATTTCAAAATATAATTGATAGCATGAGTAAAAGCAATTAATAAAGTGCTAAATGTACATTTAAAAATACTACGTGTTCAGGTCTTCCCTGGCGGTCCAGTGGTTGACTCCACACTTCCAATGCAGTGGGCACGGGTTCGACCTCTATTCGGGGAACTAGGATCCCACATGCCACACAGCGGAGCCAAAAAATAAAATAAAATGAGCCTTTAAAAAAATACTGCATGTTCTCCTCTCCCCTACCTGCCCTGCCCCAACCCTGGCCAAGATTGTCATCACCCTTGACAGGTGATGCGCTGGTCCAGATTTCACATGACCTCTTCCAGCCCTAGGAGTTTATGATTTGGGGACTCAATGTTGAAACCCTGGAGGTCCAAGACTTCCTCTTAATGGGAAAGAAGTCCCTGTGTACAGGGACACAATGAGATGACATGGGAAAGAAGTTTCCCTAAGAAATGGAGGCTTTTTTTTTTTTTTTTTGGAAGAGAAGTGACATGACAGGACATCTCTGAGGAGAGTAACACCACACCCAGTGATTCCCTTTCTCCTGGGAAGATGAGACTAGTAGGAAAAAATCACACACACAAGAAGACATTCTATCAGCAATATAACTCCCTGAAGATTTTGAAAACTTCTTTCTTAGAAATCCTAAAGAAAACAATACATAACCCTCTGCTCGGACTTAAGTTACAAAACTCTGGACCATGGATGTGAGATCCTGACTTCAGGGAATTTCTGCCATCTCTGTACAATGAATCTAAAAAAAGGCCAAGGAAACTTTTAACAAGATCATGAGTGTGGAATCTTCCTTTTGCCTCTAGCCAGCCATGTGATGTTGAGCAAATCCTTTAGTCCCTGGGCATCAGTTTCTGCCCCATAAGACAAAGGATTAGACCAGATGATCTCCAGCACCCCTTAGAACTTGAGCTCTGGAATCTGATCTCCCCGAGTTTGAATCCCAGCTGCACGGTTTACATGACCTATGTTACTAAGCCTCTCTTTGCCCCTCTGTCAAATGCCCTGTAGATAGGGTCGTTATGATTAATAAATGCCATCTATTGTTTTAATCCTCTGATGCTTAATACATAAGATGAATTGAATGTAATACCGAATCCAAAATATCCATTACGGTACAGGTGAACCGGTTTGCAGGGCAGAAATAGCAACACAGATGTAGAGAACAAACGTATGGACACCAAGCGTGGGGGGGAAAGGGGGGCAGGGGGGTGGGATGAACTGGGAGATTGGGATTGACATATATACACTAATATGTATAAAATAGATAACTAATAAGAACCTGCTGTATAAAAAACATAAATGAAATAAAATTTAAAAATTAAAAACAATATATCCATTATGCACTACCCACTCAGCATACCCCTATTTGCAGGGAAAGAAGGGGCAGGAACTGAGTCTACCAGTCAACACCCATGGCCCTGGGCTCAGCAGCTTGGAGTCTATGGGGTGGGGTGACAGTGAGGCTTCTGCTGTTGCTACATACTACATATTTTATCGTGAAGTGTTGTCTTCATTTCTTGGAGGTAGTGATTTCTTGTCTGATCCACCTTCAACTGGGCCATCGCAGCTGGGCAGAGCCCCCAGAGGGGAAGCAGCTACACCCCCAGTTCACAGTGAAGGGAATCTTCTTAGGATGAGAGGAGAGGATCTATAGCCTGTCTTTCATGGGAGAAATGGCCCCACTCAGGCATAATGGAGTGGGACTGCCCAGCTCTGCATGCCTAATCCCCTTTCTTGTGAGCTTTCTCTACTGCTGGCAACACTTTTTTTCATTTGTTTGTTATTTTCAGTGTTTGTCATTATGTAACAGCTTTATTGAGATACAATTCATATGCCATACAATAGAAATATTTAAATTATACGGTTCAGTGTCTTTTTAGTATAGAGTTGTGCAACCATCACCACAACCAATTTTAGAACATGCTCATTGCCCGCAAAAGAAACCCCCTACCCATTGGCAGTCACTCCCTATTCCTCCCTCACCCTAGTTCCTGGAAACCACTAATCTATCTACTTTCTGTCTCTATGGATTTGCATATTCAGGACATTTCACATAAATAGAATCATACAATGTGTGGTGTTTTGTGTGTGGCTTCTTTCACTTAGCATAATGTTTTCAAGGTTCATCCACACTGGAGCACCTATCAGTGCTTCATTCTTTTTTATTGTTGAGTAACATTCCATTTTATGGCTATAACTCATGTTGTTTAGCCACTCATCAGTTGATGGACATTTGGCTTGTTCCACTTTTTGGTTATTACAAATAATGCTCCTATGAACATTCATGTATAAATTTGTGTGTGGATGTATGTTTTCATTTCTCTTGAGTATTTACCTAGGAGTGGAATCACTGGGTTATATAGTAGCTCAATTCTTAGCATTTTGAGGAGTTGCCAAACTGTGTTCCAAAGTGGCTGCACCGTTTTGCATTCTCACCAGTAGCATATGAGGATTCTGATTTCTCCACATCCTTGTCAAACTCTTTACTATTATAGCCATCCTAGCAGATGTGGTGTGGTAGCTCATTGTGGTTTCGATTTCATTTCCCTAAATGGCTAATGATGTTGAATGTCTTTTCATGTGCTTATATTTTTATATCTTCTTTGGAGAAATTTCCATTCAAATCCTTACATTTCTGACAATGAAGGATTTTATTAAGATACAGTCTCATCCTTCATAGATTGGCTATTGTCATTCTGAATCTTTAAGTAGGAATGTGTGTCCTGGGTAGGGAATGTGAGAGTTCTACTTCTAAGTGTAGACAAGTAGAAAGGGATCAGCACTTAAGACTCTCACTCTAACTGGGGTTTATGTCTGTAAGCAGAGAAAACAGAAAATCAGTTGTTTTCTAGACAAGTGTCCATTCTCAATAGAAAAACTCTGGGCTTGTAGGTAGAAGACCTGAGTTCAGTTCCTGTTTCTGCTTGGTGACTATGAATATGTTGCTTAGTAGGTAACTTAGCGTCTTTAAACTTTCCTCTCCACCGCCCCCTTTCAGTGATCTTCTTCTCTTTTTTGAAATAAAGTATAATTTGCACACAGTAGAATTCACCCTTTTTTGGTGCACAATTTGCATTTTGACAAATGAACACAGTTGTGTAATGACCACCACAGTCAGAATAGAGAATATTTCCCTCATTCCAAAAGTTCCCTTTGTCCCCTTTGTAGTCAGTCTCCTCCCCTACTGTAAACCTGTGTGAATTAATAATCTGATTTCTCTCTTAGTCCTTTTGCCTTTTCCAGAATGTCATATAAATGGAATCTTACAGTCTTTTGAGGTTGGCCTTTTTCATTAAGCATAATGCATTGGAAATTCGTCACTGTTATTGTACATGTCAATACTTTGTTCTGAGTAGTATTCCTTGTTATGTATATCTATCATAGTTTTTTTTTTAATCCATTCATCAATTGAAGGACATTTGGATTATTTTCAGTTTTTTTGCAATTATGAATTAAACCACTAAAACATTCTCAAATAGGTGAAGATAGGTGTTCATTTCCCTTGGGTAAATGCTAAACTATTTTGCAAAACATTGTGCAAAGTATCTGTATCATTTGGCATTCCCAACAGTGTGAGAGTTCCAGTTGCTCCATGTCCTCACCAGCATTTGTTGTCACAAACCTCAGTTTTTTCATCTGTAAATGGAACAGCAATCTCTACATTCCTCTCTCAGGATTGTTAGATAGAAGTAAAAATGAAATTGCATAAGCAGAAGTGCTTATAATCTGTGAAGTACTGTACCCAAGTAAGAAATGCTGCTGCTTTTGATGATAATGATCATGCCCGCTTACAAGTAAAAACTTGTTTCCCACATGAGCTAAATGTTTTGGTTTTTTTCCCCCTACATCCTGGCAGACAGAGTGAGTTACAGCAAGTCTAAAGCAACAAGAGGTTTTGCCTTAGATGCATTCCGAAGTTTGTTTTGGCTCCAGTTTTTGAACTTTTCACAGAAGCAGATAAACGGCCAAGATGTAAATCATCAAGTGTGAGTCAGTTTTGTAAAGAGAAATGACCCTATGTGATGGAAATCAGCAGGAGTGGAGTCAGCAGGACAGGCAGTGTGACGTGCTGTGGGAGAAATAAATGCAGGCCTAACCAGGCGGTGTCCCCAGGGTAAGGCATTCATAGGACTGCCGCAGTTAAGAGGACTGGCTGCCTAATATACCCCATCAGGGTAGGGTGGGAGGGGTGGGTAGGAAAACCGAAAATAAAAGTAATAATTTTAACTTACTCTTTTCAAGTTTGAAGTTTACTTTTTTCCACTGTAGAAACAGAAAGGTGTGAGAAACAAACTAGCAAATGTTTTCTCATTGACATCAGTATGAAATAATGATTAGCATAATAGACAAATGGTTACATGTAGAAATATTTATAGATATGTATGAATTCACAGGTCAGTATACACACATATATTTCCTTGCTCTGGCATCTGAGGGCCTAGAAGCAGCTGACACCCCAGTAGCAATGAGCACACCTTCTCCCCAGATCTTGGTTTCTAATTCCATTCTCCAATAAAAGGAACCAGGGCTCCTTGGAGAAATGGCTGATTCTAGGACTAGGGCCAGAAATATACAAGATGAACCTGGAGTAGCTAGTAGTGCTGGAATATAAGTAAGAGGCCAAAAATCCACAGTGATGGGTATGTTAAAGAGGCACAGGGGTCAACTGAAAGAGCCAGCTGAAAGAGTGGGCAAAGCTGGAGCTATTTGAGCAACAAAGTAAAGTACTACAAGTACCTCTGACTTTTCAAAATTTCACTTTACTGCATTTCAATTTTACGAAGGATCTATACTGGTACCTGTTTTTGCTAACCAAGAGAAATCCAAAAAGGATTTTCATTTTTATGAAAAAAGGCAAAAAGCAAAAATGGCATTGAGCATTTGTTTTGCAACGAGCAGTTATAGAGGCAGCGTGCACCACGACCAGCAGTGAGAGTGGCAACACCAAGCTCCTTCCCTGAGAACTACACTAAACATCTCAGTGCCATAGCTCTGAATTGTATCTGTGAGCATCTGCGCTTTATATCAGTTTATTTTGTGTTAGCAAGATGCATCCTAAGGTAATCACTTCTTCTCTTTATGCCATTTTGGTTTACAAAAGGTTTCACAGGAACATACTACTTTCAGATAGCAGGGGAAACCTGTATTAGAGTACAGCCCATCATGACTTTTTAAAATGAGCATTAGTTAAGTGAAACCCCCCGTGTCAGATGGTGAGCCACTGGTTGGACAAAAGACTGCTAGGGAAAGGTCCTGGAAGAAGTACCCAGCACACCTAGAGGGGCCACAATGAGAAGTCAAGGTAGGTGCAGGTAGTGAGAGAAGCAAGACCTGGGCCATGTGCCTTTATTAGGATCCATGAGTGGAGTGCTTTGGAGTTCCTGGGCCAAAGCCAGATTGGTCGATTCAAAACAAAAAGAGCAGGGTTTTGGTAAGCTCCAGGGGGGTCTTATCTAAGGTGCACAAGGCCTTGAGCAGAGCATTGGGAGAGAGTGCTTATCACAAGAGTCTTTGAGGGAGTCATATCCGAAACCTATATTTACTTGTGATTCTGCAGGCTGTTACCTGGGGCATTGCTGGAGGGAGGGGATAGTGTCAGTTTAATGCTTGGCCACACAGAATGGCTGCAAAGGCAGCAATATCACAGAGTATCTGAGCTCTCAACCTAGCCCAGAGTATAAGATAAATCTTCATGGATCTGTACAGATATAAGTAAATGATGGAGTAAATAAATGGGAAAAATAGGCACATCTCCTATGCAAAAGAATTTCAAATAATTCATTCTAGAAACTGCCCTCTAAGAGATAGAGCATGACTCCCTGCTCCTTAAGAGTGAGCTGCGCATAGTGACTTACTTCCAAAGAGGACAGTGTGGAAAGGGAGGGAAAATGAGCAACTTTATAGAATAAGGACACTAGGTAAAAACTGAGGGAAAAAATGAATAAATTATGGAATTTAATTAATAATAATATATCAATACTGCTTTATTAATTGTGACAAATGTACATACTAACCTAAGACATTAATAAAAGGGGAAATTGGGTGCTGGGTGTATGGGAATTCTCTGTAGTATTCTTGCTATTTTTTGGTAAGCCTAAAATTAAAAGTTTACTGTTAAAAAACTTTTCTTCTCACAAAATAAGAATAGATCTAAAATTTCATTGGTAGATGTATGTATAGAACACTTTGTCCCACTGAAAAATATTCTCTGAAGAATTTTAGTTTAATCTTGATGAGATTTTAAACAAGATAATTTTTTTAAGGTTATATGACATGAATTATGTAAGCTGCAAATGAAACATTTATTTTTTGTTTTGTTTTTGTTGCTCACTTACATACCCAAAGAAAAGGATGACTATAAATATTTTGGGGGCGTTTTCTTTCTAAAACTTAAATATGAAGAAGTATTTGGTAAAAAAAAAAAAAAAAAAATTAAAACCCAGAAGATAATTATTCAGAATATCAGGCACAAAGATCAAAGGCCACTTTTTCTGCCAAGTTAAAAACAAAATCCAGCTTGGTTTTCATTTGTTTGCTAAAATGTTATTATTTTTTTTTTTTTAAGAAATTTCAGATTGGAGTTTTAATTTTATTTATTTATTTATTTATGGCTGTGTTGGATCTTCGTTTCTGTGCGAGGGCTTTCTCTAGTTGCGGCAAGCGGGGGCCACTCTTCATCGCAGTGCGCGGGCCTCTCACTGTCGCGGCCTCTCTTGTTGCGGAGCACAGGCTCCAGACGCGCAGGCTCAGCAATTGTGGCTCACGGGCCTAGTCGCTCCGCGGCATGTGGGATCTTCCCAGACCAGGGCTCGAACCCGTGTCCGCTGCATTGACAGGCAGATTCTCAACCACTGCACCACCAGGGAAGCCCGGCCTAGTTCTTTAAGTAACCTAGTTACTGACTGGCTACGATGGTTGCTCTAACCTGACTCAGGAATGGTGATAGCCATGATTAGCTGAGCACTTAAACAAGTCTACACTGTGGGCTTTATCCATGTGGCCTTATTAAATCCTCTGCACAGTCCTGGGATATAACTATTCTTGTTTCTGTTTTATAGATGGGCACACCAAAGCTCAAAGAACTTAGAAAATGTGTCGGAGTTCACACAGCTGGTACCTGGGAGAGCTGGGATTCCAGACAGTCTGTGTGCCTCCAAAACCCATATATGTAGTGGCACTCCAGTCAGTTCTGGGCTCTGCCGTGCTCTCTGCTCCCCCTAACTGTGATCCCATCCTCCACCGCTCTTAGGGACACCTGTCAGTCTGCCCTGAGTATTTGTCCAACTCAGCACTCTTAGACCCATCTTTACACTCACCCTATTTTTCCATACAAGGAAACCTAAAAGTACAAATAAGAATTTTTTCTTCATATTAATGTTTTAGGGGGAAATAATTATTTTAAATCCAATCAATCACACTTGCTTTGGGAGTATAAATTACCATATTTCAAATATCAAAATGTGGAGCCCTTCAGCTTGCTTTAAACTCATGGTGTCCTCCTTTTTGGTGACCCCACAATCCACAACAAAAATATCATACTCAGAAGTACCTTGTTTCCTCAATATATTTTGTCCATATCCCCGTTATTATGCCTGAGGTCCCAAGTGAATTTGGTAGGTTGCCTACGCAGAAATGATGTGAGAAGTTATCCCCCTCCCTCCCAGATCCAGTCAGCCTTGTGCATTGCTGGTGATGCGTGGGGAGATCGTACAGACCACAGCCTTGACTTCTTTCCCCAAAAGCGGAACACAAAGGAAATCAAGCAGAGGGAATATTCACAATATCTGAAGGCAGAAGAAATTCTAGTCTTTAATTTGAAATAATATATAGGGTCGTGAGAGAGTGGGAACCCTCAGGTTTTAGTCTGAAAGCTTCCATTAATTAGCTTTTTGTGGCTCTTAGCAAAGGCAACCTCTCTGAGCCTTATTTTCCTTACATGTAAATTGTAAAATGTCAGCATTGGACTCTTTATTAATGGATTATTTATGTCTCCTCCTTCTTGCAAAAAAAGAAAAAAAATCTCAAGAAGCTTTTAGAAATGATGGAGTAAAAAGGCTAGAATCATGTAAGAAAGGGTAGAACAATACAAGAAAGAACGCTTGGGCAAAAGGAAACTGATACCATTGATTCAAAAGTTGGTCTGAGCTTCCTGGCAGCCTAGGCAAAAAGAGAGAGAGAGAGAGAGAGAGCGAGAGAGAGAGAGATGATGATACAGTATTATTCTCGTTATCTGAAAAAAGAAAGTTTAGAGAAGAGGGGAAAGAAGAGGAATGAGAGGAGGAGGGCAAAGAAGCAGCAGCATACCAGCTCATCCAAAAATCCAAGCTAAGCTCTGGGAGTAATTTCTTCTATGTGTCCTATAGAAGGTGGATAGTCTCCAAGAGCTGTTTTGAGAACAAAAGCATTTGCAGAAACAGTCTCTGTCTGGCCATATTTTATACTGACCTTCAATAAAAGGACATAATTTAAAAGCATAGCTCTCTAAAGATACGCATGTAGAGAGCTAAGATAATCTACTCCAGGTGTGTTGCTCACTAGAGTCTCGCCTGGCCCAGGGATAAAGCTTAGAAAATCTCAGGAATGAATGCCTGGTATGACCCTTAGGATGTCTTTCTCAAATACCAGTTACCTCAGCCAAACTTTTGACAAGCGTGACATGCTACAGACAATTGAAAATTGAGATTCCTGGCAAGGCCCTTTACATATAAAAGTCAAGTTTGTGAAACTTCTCTCCCCTTTCACCACCTTTCTATTCCGCAAGGACTCTCACCTGTCTACTTGCAGAGAGGGCCGATAAATGTTATTATTAGGGTGACCCATAGCGAGGGAAAGAGGGAGGGAATTTCATTTTCTACTGTACAGAAGGCTATATTGTTGGATTTTCTTTTTATAACAAACATGTATTGCTTAAGATAATAAAGTTGAAACTAGGGATCCCGTGAGTGGGGGAGAGAAAGGAGGGGGGAGGGAGGAAGAGAGAATGAAAATGAAATACAGTTGCATGCAAATAAATTTGAAAAAGTCTATTTAACAAAAAGAAGAAAGTTATGCACATGAAGCCCTAGCGCAGTCCTGTCAGTTAGACATTGCTCCACAAATATTTGTTGAATGACTAAATACATAGAACACAGAGGAGAGGACTGGCCAGCAAGAGTCTGAGGGCAAAGTTGCCAGTTGGCCACCTTGACTAGGAAACAAATGTACTTCAGCTTTTTAAAAACACACTTTGTTGTGAGTGAGGCAGCATCCTAACACCCTTTCCGGGGTGAACATCTCCAACATGCCCTCCTCTCAACCCCCCAGATTCCTAAATGGATCACTAAAGGGGTTCATCTGTCAACTAGAATTATATGTCGAAGGCAGGCTGCCAAAAGCGACTCTTCAGATCCAGCAGAGTTGGAAATGAGCTCTTCCTCCTGTCATCAAACAGCTAGCACTTTTGTTGGCTTCTTCAGGCCATGCTTGGAATATCATTCATTTGTTCATTCAATCATTCATCCAGAAATATTGCTTGAATGCCTACCACATGCTGGGCACTGTTCTAGGCTCTGGAGATCCTGCGGTGAAAAAAAAAAAAAAACAGACAAGAACCTCTACTGATAAGAATTACATTCTAGTTAGGTGGAGACAGATGGTAAGATAAGTAAAGCATATGACTTGATAAGTGCTAGAGAGAAAATAAAGCAGGGGAGGGGGTGGGGAGCGTTGGGGAGGAGTGGCTGTTATAACCTGAAGTAGGGTGGTGAGGGAAGACCTCACGGAGAGTCTAGTATTTGAGTAAAGACAGGAAGGGGTGGAGGAAGTGAGCTCTCTGGACATCTGAAGGAAGAGCTGTCCATGCAGAAGGAACAGGAAGTACAAATGCCCTGTGGAGATGGGTGTGTGTGTGGGGTCCCATGCCTGGCACATTCAAGGAACAGTAAGGAGGTCAGCGTGGCTGTGGAGGAGGGAGGGGACTAGTAGAAGGTGAGGTCAAGCGGCCTGATGGTATAGAGCTTTTCGATTTAATGGTAGACCATTTCAATTTTACCCAGAACGATATGGGAAATCATTGGAAGGTTTTGACCAAATTGTGTGTGTTCTTTCCTGACTTGTTCTTTCACTCAACCTTGTATTTGAAATTCATCCATGTCGATATGTGTGGCTATGGTTGATTCATTTTCAATGCTTGATATTATTTTATTGAGTACTCTTTACCTTTCTACCATTGAAAGACTGTTTTTCTCTTTTTTTTTTTTGTCATAATGTAGATATGTCTCTTTCTATTTGCAGTTGTGGGGAGTAGGGACGGGTATATCCTATTCACCTAAATGCCACATTGAAATAATTTGGGGATGAGTTAAGAGCTAGGGGGACTTCCCTGGTGGAGCAGTGGTTAATAATCCACCTGCCAACGGAGGGGAAACGGGTTCGAGCCCTGGTCCGGGAAGATCCCACATGCCGTGCAGCAACTAAGCCCGTGCGCCACAACTACTGAGCCTGCACTCTAGAGTCTGTGAGCCACAACTACTGAGCCCACGTGCCACAACTACTGAGCCCATGTGCCACAACTACTGAA